>NC_044393.1:63645832-63675832 GCF_006542625.1 Nomascus leucogenys
CTCCATAATCTCTACAACGACATGCCTATATGAGCAGTCTGGTTTTCACCAGTAGTACAAAGAAAAGAATATAATCTCTTGAAATATTTGTCTGTAACTAAGAGAAGGACAAAGTTGGACAAACACTACTTCCAAAAACAGAAAACACTTTGCTTTATCAAAGTAACTAAATGAATACTAAAACTTGTGTCTTAAAGTAATAGTAGAAATTAAGTGATGAATCATGATTAAAGGGAGTCTCTGTGTCTGTTATTGCACTGTGCTATATTATTTCTGTTGTTCCTGTCACACTATTTCCCTGCTGCTAAAAGATTGCGTTAAATAGCAATATGCACTGTCCATCCCAGATCTCTTTAAATACTCCTGTTCAGTACTTGATGAAAAGCTTACAAATACCACTCAATTCATTGTCAGTTCTTTTTAATACCATAAAACCAGGAAGCTTTTGAAAGGCTATTATTATGATAGACATTATACATGTAACCAAGACTTGAATTTTTACCAAAGCTGGCGTTTCAATGCAATAAATAGTTTCTTATGTTAAACTAAACTGTAAATAAAGATATTTCAGAGGATAGAAGTGAACAGAAGAAATTTATCAAGAATGTACAATAAAATATTTTCTATTAACAGTCAAAATGAGAGCAGATACTGTAACATAAGAACAAATTTTGCTTTTATTACACAAGTAGTTAATTGTCATAGTTACATTTTTCAAGTACCAAGAAGGCAAAAGGGTCAGGACTTCCTTTGTCTTCAAATTTTAAGCAAAGAATAAAAAGATCTGTGAACCACTAGTTGGCAGACCGTGTTAACAAGAAAATAATGTTTTATACTGTAAATGTCATCTGTAGATTGTGACTGCTATTTCCAATTCACATTTAGTGAAGAAAGAATTGGACTGACACTATACTAAGAACCTTTCCAATCTCCCACACATAATTGGGATGTTTAATTAAGGGACGCACTTAATATGCAAGCCCAGCACGTTCAGAAATGCTCCAACTGAACTGGACTGTGAAAAGACTGTGCTTACGTAAAACAAAAATTTTGGTTTGTTTTCATAACTGTTACAATAACTCTTCAGATGCATTTGAACAGAGACATGATCTTTGCATTGTCTCATAGTAAGTTTTTTGACCTCCTCAATGACATATACTTTAAATTTTAATATAAACACATTTATAATATATATGTTTTTATGATTTACATATGATTTTAGGATGACAATGATGTGATGGTTATATTTATGTCATAACTAAATATAATTATATTTAATATCACTTATTAATAATAAGTGATATTAATTGTAATACACTTACCTATTCTAGGATAATACCTAATTTCTTTTTTTTTACTTTTACCACTGACTCTTTGCAAGACAGTTTCAGAATTTTCCCTCTCTCATTTTAGAATGCATAACCCTATCTTTATATTCAATTAACTAATACTTCTTGGTGCACAGAGCAGCATGTTGGTTTTGTGCTTAATTCATGTAATGAGATAATAAATAAGGGTAAATGGAGACCCTTGTTTGGTGTATCACCAAGGAGAATTTTAAATCTGTCAGCAAAGTAAATACCGAGAGAGAAAAAAATCTCCCAACCAAAGATGACTCTATTTCCTTCCTTCACACTTGAATATTTTAACTGATAAATACCCATTCAAAACGAGCTATTTCTTCTGATTTCATTTGGTGGTAGAGCCACCAGACTTTTATTTGCCTTCTCACCAGAAGTAAGTTCTCCCTCTTCTTCTATATCACACGTCTAAATTGTGATCCCTTATTAGAATATTTGCATGAATCAAATTACATAGCTAGTGAAAAATAGTTGCGTAAGTCTAACACTGAACTTGCTAAGGTATATGTATTTCCAAAAAATTACCCATAAATCTTTAAAAGGCTGATACTGATTTCGTTTATTTAAATATTGGTAAGTAATAAAATCTCTGCATTTTTATATGTATACAATTAATCTTTATTCATTTTTATCAGTGAATACCTAGAGTAGCTTGTGGTAGCAAGGAAATGAAATGGGACAGTAACAATAAACGATGAGGGAGGAGAAGAGGAAATGTGTCGCTTAAAATGAGTCACTTAAAAATGAAGGCTCTGCATTTCTCAAATTGCAGGTGGATGAGTCTGCAATATTACTGACCTTTGTTGTAGAAAAAAACTAGTTTTTTCTTTATTAAATAACTTAGATTTTTAGTAGTCTCCTTAGTTTGGGTGAGCTTATATATGTGGATTTAGAGATGATAGTATTACTTTATTTGTAGTGTTAGAAAACCCTCAGAAGTGTACCTGTGTTTTCCTACCTATACAATTAATTTTATGTCTTTTGTACACATAGAAGTAGAGTGTTCAATCATGTATGTGTTAATTGGCTTATCTTTCTATTTATTTTTATATCTGTATATTGTCAATTTTAGATGGCAGTTTCCTAGAAGATAGGCCAGAATCTGATTAAAATTTTAAAAAATCACATACATGTGACCATTTAATACATATGATCTTAAGAAGATAATGATTTCATGGTTATATTTATGTCATAACTATTAATTGAAAGGCACTCAAACCGTTTTAAGAGTAAAAATAATCATCTAACTTATGTAGTGTAAGGACTAATATACTCTAAAGAATGTGAAGATAGAAAACTTTCTTAAATTTGCTCATTTATCAAATCGATCACAATAGCAACAAACTCTACAGTCATATTATATGTATAAGCTGAAACCTGACTGTAAACTTGTAGTGGTTTATGGCATACCTCCATTCATAGAACTTTCCCCATGAAGTTCATTTATCATTATACATAAAGTATTTGTACTTGTAGGTATAGGAATAATTAAGGGATAATTAAAACACTATATACTGAAAAAATAAGGGGCGGTTATGTGAGAGAAGTGTGACAAGCTTCTTATCTATGATTAACTTTATAGAAAGCATCTCTCTCTCTCTCTCACTATATATATATATATATCCATGTACATATCTATAAACTCTATATCATCTATCTATCTAGATTGACAGCCTTTTTAGTTTAATATGTCTGTCTTTCTCTGTCCATTTCAGTTTGATTCCTTGTTATTTGGAAATAGTATGAGGTAAATGATTGTTCGAAGAAAAGACATTTTTGTAGATTGATACATCTTTTTTTCTAACTACTTGTTCTAAACATTCTATTTGTTTATCAAAGAACAAGCAGTTAAGTAAACTGACAGTCAATTTTATAAAACAACTAAACACTTGAAAAACCCATTGGTGAATTAATTTTACAATATACATTTCAGAATGCTTTTTATTATAATAAATTCAAATTCAGTAATTTATAGGTATGCTAGCATATTCTTTAAAAATACACAAATATTTTTTTAAATCACTGAATTTCTATCATAATGTTTCAAGTTACTCAATTTGATCTAATTAATCTGAATATGTTAACATGGAGAAAAGAAAAGACATTGCTATTTTTCAGTATTAAATATGAAAGGTTTTGATTTATATAGTTCTTTATTTCTTTTTGGAGGAAGAATTAATCCTCCCTGGATTTCTTTTTTTTTCCTTCTGCTTCTTCTAACCTCTTTTCATTATTAATTTCTCCTTTCTTCATAACATAAAGTGCCACACTGGAAAAGTTTGAACTGCATTAAAAATGACTATTAAAATAAGTTGTGAACCATATCTATTAATCTTTTTTGGTTTTCAAAGACATGTTGCCCAATAAACTTGTTCTACAACAGTATTTGTGTAAATACTTGCTTTTATTTACAGTAAAAGTGAATTGTTTTTTCTAGGAAAGTGATTGCTATTTCAAAGTTTGCAAACTTGGAAAGTTGACAAGTTGTTTGATTGCATACTGGTTAGTACAAGTAATGCCTCAAACAGTGTTACTTGCCTTCTATCTGAGCATATACTTTAGGTTTCTATACCGGTTTTTCTGATCACCACTCTTGCCATCCTCTTCCTATTTCTTCACATCCGTTCCGTCTTTCTCTAGGGCTTTCCCACTAGCTTGTCCTTTTTCTATATTTTCCTTCCTTCCTTCCTTCTTTCTCCTTTATATCTTTTTCTCCTGCCTTGTGTTCTTTTTGCCTCTCATCCTCAGAACCCTGAAGATAAAGGAAGTAGTGGCAAAAAAGTTTTAAGTAAATTACTTTTATTATTTTCAGTTTAATGAATAACCTTTGAGTAATTGCTAAATTTTTGTACTTCCTGGTATAAGCTTAGTTGCTTGAAATACGAAAAGGTTTAAAGAAGAAGCTAGAATACTAGTTTTATGAGTTCTTTCAGAAGACCTATGTATGTCATTATTTTTCTGGATACACACACACACATATATATATCTCCTATATGAATTATCACGTTCTCATATGCTAAATTTTATTACTATATGTATTTTCTAGTACTTTATTATGTATATATAAAATTTTGAAGATGGTGATTACATTTTTAAGTAAGTATACTATACACATGCTTTTTACTAGTTTAGATAACATATTTATATGCATATTTCCAATTTTTAAATCTTATTTATTTTAGTTACACTTTTAAGACATTTCAAAAACCTTTGTATTTATAGCACAGTGACATTGATGAGATGATCAATTATGAAATATTGAGAACACCGCCATGTGGTTGTTTATTTTTAACTATAAATATTATAGCCGAAATTCAAATATCTAAGCATGTTAAATAAGAGCTATTTATTTCATCAAACATAAAGAGTTTGATGAAATCTGATGCCTCTGGAAAGCTAGTGTCTATGTTTTGTGATACTTTAGTACTATTGTAAAGAAGTTATAGTAAAATGTGACATAAAAATTATTGATCATCAATGCTAAAGAATTTATAAAAGATAGCATAATATTTGTGAAGTCAATTAACAGATACTTGGTTATGACCACGAATTTCTCTTTCTCTTTCTCTTTCTGTGCAAGGTGCCTGTGTCAGTGGCCATGATGACTCCCCAGGTGATCACCCCTCAGCAAATGCAGCAGATCCTTCAGCAACAAGTCCTGTCTCCTCAGCAGCTCCAAGCCCTTCTCCAACAACAGCAGGCCGTCATGCTGCAGCAGGTAATGTGGGTTACCTGCTTTGGTGTTCTAGCATGACTTAGAAGGTGTGCACTTATGTTGAAAGTGCAGTGGGCATATTTGACCATTCAGTCTCCATTTGAAAGGACAACCTATTAGCGTGCTAGAACATAAATTTAGAACTCGTAAGAAAATCTAGATCACTTAGTTTTTTAAAAAAATTATTAAAGTCTAGAATAAGAGCAGAGAGAGGTGTAATTTGAAAATGGAATGAGCCAATATTTAAATATTCAAATGCTTAGGTACATTCAATTTGTTGACTTGCAAAAAAAAATGCAAAAATACTTACCAGATAATAGTTGCTTTTAAAACTCCTAACACCTTAGCATTCCTTTTAGTTCACAAAAGTATGAAATTTGAATAGACCACTTTGTTAAAATGGAGAAAGTAACATCCCAAATTTTCCTTTTCATAGTATACTCATCGTTTAGAAAGAGAAGAATCTATTTATTATAATGAAATTAGGCAGCTGAGCCACAAATTTATGAAATTTATCTTTTTAAAATAACAAACACAGTGTTCCTAATATGTACCATATTGGAACCCTGAGTGTATATGGACTTTATGTTATACACTTACTTATTAGAGAGAAAATAATGTGCTTTACCTGAAATTTTTTATATATAATTACTTTGCTAACTTCTGTGCTGATGACTACAGACCAATTACTTGTAAATCTGACATTGTTCTGAACATCTGATGGATTTTTTTCCAATAAGAATTGAGCAACCTGATTTTATGTAGCTAAATTTTTATTCTTACAACTGGTAGAGTATAGCCTAGTTTTTATATGTCAGTAGGACTTCAGATGTAATAATTTAAAGTATTAATTTGGCTCTGACCCTTTAGAATACAGACTTTCTATACCCTTTTGTTTAGGATTTTTTGGATTCTGGATTGGAAAATTTCAGAGCTGCCTTGGAAAAAAATGTATGTAGAGCTGTCTCTTTGAATCCAATGTATATTTTTTGTTGTTTTTATGAGATCAATCTTAATGGATACTCTGCCATATGCCAGTCTAGAAGAGTTTAGGAGATTTATAATACTTGAAACTTTTGCCTTTATTTATTAAAGTCAAAATGGTTTATTCAGCAACAACTACAAGAGTTTTACAAGAAACAGCAAGAGCAGTTACATCTTCAGCTTTTGCAGCAGCAGCAACAGCAGCAGCAGCAACAACAGCAGCAACAACAGCAGCAGCAGCAGCAACAACAACAGCAGCAACAACAGCAGCAGCAGCAGCAACAGCAGCAGCAGCAACAACAACATCCTGGAAAGCAAGCGAAAGAGGTAGGATCCGGTTATCTCATTGATACATAACAGTTTGCAGTTAAGAAGGGGCTTTGAGCGGCAAGAATAGTCTTAGATCTTCCTGTAACAAGGCTCTTGCTGTCAAAGTTGCAGTATTATATATTTTTACTGAGCTTAATAACAGTGACAGGCTCTCAGGCTCTCCTTTTTTGTAGCATGGGACTTGAGAGTTACAATCTAATGCTGCTGTCGTCTAATGTTCACTAATGAATCACAGTACAAAGAGCAAGCTGTGTGGTGGACAAAGTACTGATTATCTTGTATTCATGGAGAATCTAAGTTGGTGAGGGAACCTTATTTTTCTCAGTGGTGCAGCTCAGAGAACATGCATGCAAATTTGGCCTATTGTTGGGGGTGGGGAGACTAGGGGAGAAACTGGTTGAGCACAGATTTCAAAGTCACGGGCCCCTGATTAATGAACTGCTACTGTAGGTTTAGAGTGGCGAGTAGAAAGTTACAGTTTGATATGCTCATAAATCAAACTGACAAGCGGGCTTCTCAGGCCTAGCTTGCACTTGTCAGCAAACTGCATCAAATATAAACATAATACAAACAAAACATGTTGAAGTAGTTAAATTGATCAGCAGGTATCAGAGCCGTTGTCTTCAAGCTGCCCATTATGCAAACGTACAGGAAACAGTTTTGACCTCCTGAGGCTTTGTTTCTGTTTGGATTTGTGAATAGAATTTCAGACAGCCATCAACTACAGAATAGAAATTGCTCCCTTATTTCTCCCGAGGCTTTGGGCAATCCACATGACTTGCTCCATTATGCAGTCTGTTTTCCAGTGAGCGCATCACAAGTTTCTCTTTTCCCCAAACTAAAAAGGAAAGGTCTTCCACAGCAGCTTGTCTTTCTCTGAAGTGTGACTGCCATCTCATACCCTCTGGAGTCCAAAGACCTCTGGTTTGTCTTGTAATGCCTCACAAAATTGGAAGTTATACTTTTTCTTATAATAAGGGCACTTTTTTTTTTTTTTGCCTGGAACGTAATTCTGCCTTTAATATATTCCAACAAGAGAGGAGAAGAGAGAGAGAGCTAACAGGCCTATCCTATGAAGGCTACATCCCAGTTTACTAATAGATCACCAGAGACCACATTCATGGACCTCTGCAGATCAAACTTATTCAATTGGAAAAAAAAATAGTGTGTTGTAGAAGATGACTATTTCTGTAAAGTAGTATTCTTTTAATCTAGAGAAATGTATTATTATCTACAATAAGTAGATTTTAAAAAGCTGAACCTTTATTACATACTATCTCTAGACCTTGCTCCATACTTTTTTGATGCAAGTTTCTTGGTTCTCTAATACTGTTTAATAATTGAAAGAAAGGCAACTGAAAATCTGGAACTTACTCACATTCTGCCACTGAACTTTGACTATGGGATGACCAAAAAACCCACTCAGGCAATGAAAGGAGTGTGCATTTCCCTGTAGGAGAGCTGTTTGTACAGACCATGTTCTCTGCTGTTTACTGGTTTGGGTTTTCTGATACCAGCAGCAGCAGCAGCAGCAGCAACAGCAGTTGGCAGCCCAGCAGCTTGTCTTCCAGCAGCAGCTTCTCCAGATGCAGCAACTCCAGCAGCAGCAACATCTGCTCAGCCTTCAGCGGCAGGGACTCATCTCCATTCCACCTGGCCAGGCAGCACTTCCTGTCCAATCGCTGCCTCAAGGTACATACAAAATGTTGTGCACTCTTCATTTCAAATCGTGTACTTTCTACCATTTCCTGGCCTTTCTGCCATATACTTTGAGAAATTTTGTTTTTATGACTTTCAAATTTATTATTAAAACATGATTGTTAACATGGCAGCATGACCCATTTTCTAGAAGCTCAGAAATTTTACCGTATACTGCTTTCAAGTGTGAAGTAAAACTTTCAAGTGTTTTGTTAGATATTAAATGTGTATTTATTAGTCTTATGGGCACAAAATGATTTATAAGGGCAACGCAATTCCAGCACTATTGAATATACAGGAGGATCTGCAGGGAATTGGATTACCAGGAAGGCTGACAGCAGTCCATTTAACTAAGTGAGCTGATAGGAGTTTGGTGGACAACTGATAAGAGAAAGATAAAAGCTCCTAATCTTCACACTGAAATCACCACATGTAAAAGAGAGGGTTTATGAATTTCTATAGAGCACGTTCCAAGTTAAGCTTTGTAGAACCCCATCCTAGGTCACAGGACGTATCCATTCTTTTTTCTCTCAAATAATATTGCCTATGCATGTATTGTAAACTATAGTTTTAAAAAATCTGTCAACTGTATTCTTATTTTTCTGTAAGAAAAATTTGGAGGTACTCTGATAATACAATTGTATGTCATATCCATAACCCTTCACTTTTGGAAAATGGAGAGTTTTAAATAAAAAAAGACAAATAATGGTAAACAAATTACTGTGTGCTAAAATTCTCAATTCAGGTAAGTTATATATCATTACACTTCATAAAAGGATATTCTAACTTGCATTTGGATTTTGTTGGGACAAACATTAATCCAAATGTACATTAATTCAAATTAATTATATTTGTCACAGAGGAGTTCATATTGTAGTAGCGTTGGCTGCACATTTTGCTGACTCTAAAGGACATACTAAAGAAAATCGGCCGGGCGCGGTGGCTCACGCTTGTAATCCCAGCACTTTGGGAGGCCGAGGCGGGCGAATCACGAGGTCAGAAGATCGAAGACCACGGTGAAACCCTGTCTCTACTAAAAATACAAAAAATTAGCTGGGCGTGGTGGCGGGCGCCTGTAGTCCCAGCTACTCGGAGAGGCTGAGGCAGGAGAATGGCGTGAACCCGGGAGGCGGAGCTTGCAGTGAGCCGAGATTGCGCCACTGCACTCCAGCCTGGGTGACAGAGCGAGACTCCGTCTCAGAAAAAAAAAAAAAAAAAAAAAAAAGAGAAGAAAATCAAGAGCATCGTGGTAATGTTCTCTCTTTTTATTTATCAAATTAATAATGTCTCTTTGGCTTTTTTTTTCCCTGATTTTCCTCTCTCACTTGACTTCAAATCTTCTAATTCACCTGATTGAAGCACTCCTAGGAAATTAAAAAAGATAAAGTTTAAATAGCAAAAGAAAAACAAGGCAATAAGCCTATTTTTCTGAGTTATTCTAAAGAAAATTGGAATAAATCATAGCGTCATTATATCAATGAATGTTCTATTCACAACTATTCTTCTTTAGAAAAATAAATACAATTTAAAGACATGAAAAAGTAAAAAAGAAAAGAGTTTATAAAATTATTTCAATGTAAACATGAATTTCTTCAATAGAAACTATACTAAAACAGAAACACTATTTTTTTTGTTTTCAGTAAAGTTCAAATGAAATCTGTATTTAGGATATAATTATATGAGAATTTCCTCAACAGAAAAGCATGATCTACCACAATCTTATTTTATTAATTCAAGTAAACATTTTAAGAAAGTTTAAAATATGTGCTAATAGAAACACAATGTAACTTGTTTAAAACATATTGTGAAACCACATTCTTTCAAAACAAGCAAAAAACATCTCTCTGAACAATGAAATTTATAATGATATAATCATTCTAATAGTTTTCAAATAGAAATTACCTGAATTCAAATTAAAATTTATTTTCATAGAATCCTTGTTTCTCCCTTTTCTTCTGTTTTTATCCTTGGTAAGATATATGAGAGATAAAATGAGAAAATGGCGAACATTTAGGGAAAGGAAAGTAAATCTGAAAACATCTTTGAGCTGAAAATTTATATTTTAAAGAGGAAAAAAAATGAAATCACTCAACTATGTTTTCATTAATATAGGTTAAAAAAATCCATTTGAATAATTGTAGGGCCACAAATGTAGTTGGTTCACTGATCAAAGTTTGTGTTGTTGCCATGTAAGCCACACAAACCGGCATCATTGTCTTGTTTTTTATGATTTAAATGATTAAGTGTGAAAAATATCATTGTGGAGGCTCACTGTGTGTTGAATACACCAGCAACAGTAAAGGAACCTAACGTTATGGTACTATGCTGGAATCCCAAAACTAGAGTGGGAAAAAGTAAAGAAATATTTGTTGTACAGTGTAAGCCCTGAATCATTTCTTCCTTAGTTAGAGGTTAAGGTAAAAGTATTTTGAATATTTTTATTATCAGTTTCCAGTTCACTTTGTACCAGGTTTTTGGTTGGTTGATTAGCCTTGAAAAATAGCCATATAAAAACTAAGTAGGATTAATGTGCAATGATGGATGATGTTCTCATTGTGTCTTTAAAACTGCATCTTTTTTTTTTTTTTTTTTTGAGGAGTCTCACTCTGTCACCCACACTAGAGTACAGTGATGCTAACTCAGCTCACTGCAACCTCCGCCTCCCGGTTCAAGCAATTCTCCTCCCTCAGCCTTCCAAGTAGCTGCAATTACAGGTGCCCACCAGCACGCCTGGCTAATTTTCATATCATTAGTAGAGACAGGGTTTCACCATGTTGACCAGGCTGGTCTCAAACCCCTGACCTCAAGTGATCCGCCTGCCTCGGCCTCCCAAAGTGCTGGGATTACAGGCATTAGCCACTGTGCTCGACCTAAAACTATGTCATATTTTATTTATCCCTATAATTTAACACAACTTCTTCATGCTACTTTTAGAGTTACAGCTTCTTAAATTATATTAAAATATATGTATATTTTATTTATCCCTATAATTTAACACAACTTCTTCATGCTACTTTTAGAGTTACAGCTTCTTAAATTATATTAAAATATACGTATATAACAATGAGAAATAACAAAATTATAAGAATTTTGGTAGAATAGCAGATTTGTCTACATTCCTCTCTAAAGTTTTATATTTATCATCTTAGTGTAAATTATTTTAAATATTAATCATTTAAGGTCATCATTAATATTACTATAATATTGGATTTTGGTTAGGCAAGTAAACTTCCATCTGCTAAGTATATGTTTGGTTTGTAAACAGACAGATGATAGGTATATACATAAGTATAGGTATATAGATATATACATACATATGTCAAATAGAAAGGATGGATTTATAATTCCATCTTGAATAATATACTGATTATAAATATATGTAATATATAAGTAACATAGTTTATATATTATCTAGTAATGAAATTTAGTGAAACATTTTAATGAACCAGTATCATTGTCTATTGGTTAGGAAAGATGAAGTTAACTTTAAACATTGATATGTTTGTGACATCTGATAAACGTTTGTGTACTCTAATCCACAATATATTCACACATTTACTATGACTATATGGATTGGAATACATGTGGTGATGATTTTCTGTCACTCCAAGTTTTTACTTATTTTTTCATTTATTAAAGTTATTTAAAAGATAAGATTTTCATTACCAGTTTGAAAGACCAAACAGAGAATGCTAGATTCTAGCCAGGATTCTTCTGAATTAACACATTATAGAACTAGAGAATCTCAGAATAAGAGTGGTTGAATAATAATTAAAAATGAAATATTTTGAAATAAAATATAATGTTTTTTAGGCTGAGTTAGAATTGTGCCGAAGATAGTCTTTGGGCGCAATATTCAGCCAAAATTAGCTATTTGGCTTTGGCTTCATTCTATGCTTACGGAAGTCTAAGTAGCCAAATGCCTACTTCTGGCATCCTGGATTTACTTCTTAATCAATGATCCTGTGCTTGCATAGATTACTATTGTATGTAATTGTAGCAACAACACTACCAATATGAACAATCCATGTCATGCAAAAATATTACCATGTCAGTATTCCCTTTCAAATATCAAAGTTTTCCATTTGTAATTTGGGGGAAAAAAACTTATTTGATGCTTTGTGTGCTAAAATTTCATCACTGAATTGAAGTTTTAATGTACATTTATTATTGCAGGTATAAAACTCTGCCAAGCTACCTGTGAATGCTGTTAATTTTATGTTTAAAAAACTAGTAAATACTTACATATATAGAAAAATATTGAGTGTGTTGAGTTAGTTTTTGAAAAAATATAAAAAGATTGAGATTAAATTGTATCATAACTCTATAATTCTTGTAGAATTATTTTGTGAACTAGAATGTATAACATTAAAATGAATTTAATTCCATTTATCTCATAAGTGTTTTTTTAAAGTTTTATTTGGCAATTCTTTACATCTTAAGAGGAAGACTCGAAAGCAGCGTGTCCACTTTGCCATATTAAAATATGATGAGAAAAAGGAAACATCATTGGCTTTGTAATAGAATATCAATCAAGCTTTTAAAATGCAACCTATAAAAAGTGATAGTACTAATTTTTGTTAATATCAGATGTATTCACATATCCCAGAAGTTCCTTCTTTGGTGAAGATAATTTATCTTTGATCTCAGTTTCAGCTGAAAACCTGCTTCTGCTAAATTTGGCATTTGGACAAAGCGTATATTTAATTCATCTCTCATTAGACAGGCATTTTAAAGATGGGCATTGTATCTGTAGGTGTTAGTAGACCGCTAGTCAAATATAAATCAATAATATGTTGAGTTAGTCAAATTATAAATGAACACCCAGATCTCTGAAGGATACTACAGAAACTGGAACTCTCTTCTGAAGAAGAGATATGGGTATCCAGAGGTCAAGGCTGGTAGGGAAGTTTACTTTTGTAATATATACCCTTTTCTGTGATTCAATTATTCTGGCCATGTATGTATACTTGTTTTTAAGTTTCACATCTTAAAATATAAAATTTAAGATGAAAACTGAAAAGTACATAGTAATATCTCAGTGATTCAAATTCAAATATTAAATATCAATTTGGCTTAACAGAATATATGTAATACAAATGTTTCTAACAAAACTCACTTTTATTACTTTAAATTATAAGTAACCTTAGAAAATAAGTGGCATATCACTAAATAAGTTAGTTAAAAATTAACAGTATACATACTTTGCATCATAATATATACAATTATTTGTTTAACATTTTAAAATCAATTACTGGACACAGAAAAAGAAATGACATTGAAAAAATCTCTTTTTTTTTGAGTGTGAAAAAGCTGCTAAGGAGATTTTTTACTAATAAAAATTGCTTTTTACTTATTTTAGTAATAAGTAAACATCACCTTAGCAGCATTTTAAAAGCTGTGTTGAAACTAGCGTAGACATTTTTAAACTTCGTGTGCCTTAAGGACATATAATCTAGATATGAATTAATTTTAATTAATTCTTAGCACAGTGCTTGTCATCTTGTAGATACTCCACAAACTCTGAATGTGGGGTTAAGGAATTATTATTAGGCCAAGTACAGTGAATCACACCTATAATCCCAGCAATTTGGGAGGCTGAGGCTGGAGGATCACTTCAGCCCAGGAGTTCAAGACCAGCCTGGGCAACATAGTGAGACCCTGTCTTTACAAAAAATAAAATAATTAGCTGAGCATGATGACGTATGCCTGTGGTCGGTCACATCCCAGCTACTTGGGAGGCTCAGGAGGGAAGATCACTTCAGCCCAGGAGGTCAGGGCTACAGTGATCTGTGATCATGCCATTGCACTCCAGGGAGACCCTGTCTTAAGAATTATTATTAAGTTGTATTATCTGTGGTATGATAGGCAGTTTGATTAAGGAATTACCCTTTCGTTTACTCAGCTCCTGTGGTAAAAACCTTTTAATATTTGTGGTACTGGCAGTGAATAAGCACAAGCCCAAGTTATCATCCAGAAGTAGAATAGGGATTCCCAATTTTTTGTGGCCATGGAATTTTAAAATTGCACAATTACAAAACTTTTTGGCACTACTAGTATATATATCCTTGAAATAAGAGAAACCGAATAATCTTCACTTAAGATAAAATTTCTCTATTAATCATAATAGTCTAGTCCACAGATTCCCAGAGTATGTTTGCCAGTACACGAGTGTTCTGGCCAAATTTTAAAACTCTTTCAAGTAATATTCTTTGAGGTTTCACTGACTGCAGGCACTCTTATAGACACTGGGGATATAGCAGTGAAGAAAGCAGACAAAAATCCCTGCCATCATAAAACATACATTTTAGTGTAGAAGGCAAACGATAAATAAGTTAAGTAAAATATATAGTGGTGAGTGCTAAGGAGAGAAATAAAGGCAAGAATAGGAAAAACCTAAGTAACAATAGGAAAATGGGGTGACCGTCAGACGGAGTCCTGAGAAAAGGGTTAATGAGTAATGACCTGAAAATGAGAGGAAGCTCTGCGACAGAGCAGCTCTAGAGCAAGGCCTTTTCTTTGCCTTAGTGTCCCCATCTCTAACATAGGGATAATAAGAGCAATAATAATGATAATAATGGTTTGGGGTATTAGATTAGATACCATATGTGAAGCACTTAGAAGAATGTCTGCCATATCAAAAGCCCTATGTAAGTATCAGTTAAATAAAACAGAGACGAAGAAAACTCTAAAGAGGACTGAGTTGGGGTTGAGGGAGGGGGCTGTATAAACAGGAGCTTAGTTTTGAACATGGAAAGTTTAAGAAACCGGATAAGGTTACATGGGATTTTCAAATAGAAAGACTGGGGAGGGGTACGGGCTAGGGATCAGTTGGTGACTCCTAAGCTTACACCTGGTATTTAAAACTTACGCAAACTAGTGTAATCGTAAAAGAGTTTCTAGGGTTTTTCTTCCTCAAATATAATTGGAAAACGCTGACTTCAAAATGAGATTCAAGTTTTCCTTGTTACTACACATCTCAGAACTATTTTACATGATAATAATAAGTCTCCGAGGTAGAGACCACAGACCTCTTAGATTAACAGCATTTATAAGACTACTGTTCCACGGAACACTGTTTTGGAAATGCTGAACTTGTTATATTACTGCCTTAAAAATAACCCAGATTAATTATTGCAAACCGTCAAGACTTCAAAGCTCATAAAACTTTCAAAATTGTACAAAATCGATTGGCTAGTTGTTTCACATTTCATAAGTAGTTTTGTAAGCATATAAAAGAGCTGAGCAATTTTTAGGTTGAAAGCTTTGTCCCAAGAGCAAGGTAATAGTTTTCTTTTTAAAAATTTCCCCCCAAAATTACCTGTGCATTGGAATCACCTTTAGAGCTTCAAAAACTACTAATGCCTGTGTTTCCCCTCTAGAATTGTGGTTTTATTGGTGTGGGTTGTGGTAAGGCCTTTAGAGATTTTAAAATATGCCCAGGTGATTCTAATATGCAGACATTTGAGGATCCACTGCTGCTAAAAGGAATCTTTTTGACTTCTTTTATTCTCTGCCTCTTATCTATTATATAATTTAACACTGTTTCTCCCTGTTTTTAATTAAGAAACATTATTTGGATTATTTGAACAGGTCATTTGTTCTTCTAATATTTATTGAGGGCCTACTAACTGCCTAACATTTGTTGCCTTATTGCATTAGCACGGTGATATCACTAATTTTCAGTACAAATGAACAGTATCATAGAAATCTACTTTTAGAAGGCAAGAGGATACTTACATAACTAAATTATTAATAAAATCCAAAAACTGAGTTACCAGTAACATCGTTACTTGGTATAATCTCTAAAACCATCTAAGAGTCTTTAACTGAGATATAAAATGTTGTTAGCCACTCAATCTATGTTAGAAGCAACTAGTGCCATATATAATTCTTTAGACACTGGTCTTGTATTGTAGCAATATTCATATAGAGTATGCCCTTTAAGAGTCACAAAACTTCCATGTGGGCACCAACATGTCTTCGAGAAATGTATGACTCTATTATAATCAATGGAATCTACAAATATTTATTGAGCACATGCCAGGCACTGTTCAAGGCAGTGGAGATATACCAGTAAAACAAGAAATTCCTACTCTTATAAAACTTCAGTTGTATTAGAGGGAGACTGGTGATAACAAGAGGTAGACTAGATAGATAGATAGATTAAATGGTTTCAGAAACTGATACATGATTTTTAAAAAAAAGCAGGATGAGGAGTTAAGGAATGCTAGAAGGGAGGGTGGGGAGGGGAAGGGGTTGATAGTATGGTTGGAAACTTAGAGGAGGTGAACTTTGAACCATCTAAGTAAAGGGAGGGAGGAAGCCAAGAACAGGTTGTGGGAACAGCCAGAGCAAAGGTTGGAAAGGGAGCAAATGTTTGATACATTTGAGAAGCAACAGAAGGCTAGTATAACAGAATGAAAAGTGGAGAGCGGTAGATGAGATCAGAGAGAAAGGCAAGAGCCAGATAATAAGTGCAGTGCCCCATAGGCTATAGTAAAGGTTGTTTTTGTTGTTGTTGTTTTCTTATTTTGTTTTCTTCTAAGTATTCTCGAAAGCCTTTGGAGGCCTTGCCTGGGAAGCGACATGACCTAATTTACATTTATAGAGAGAATACTTGGCTACTCCATGAAGAGTAAATTCATATATTCAAGTCAAGGTAATAGCAGGAAGACAGTTGGAAGGCTATAGCTGTGATCCAGGCAAGAGTTGACAATAGAGCAGAGAGGCAGCTGGTAAGATGGTGAAAGTGCTAATGCGAAAGACATGTTGGTGCTATCATGAAAAAGGATTTGCTAATGAAGTTTTCCTGTTGGGACACCTAACATACACCAACAGATAATCAAAATTTATGGTCAGAAAAGTTTCAGAATTCTGGGTTAAAGCAATAATTATAGATCTTTATATAAAAAGTTGTTTCCTATGTAACAGAGAAACCTTTCTTTATAAAGCCACTTTCTTTTTTTATGGAAAAAAAATGGGTTGTAGTAACTTTGGAAACCCGAATTATCCTGTTTTTTCTTTAGGCTCAGGCCTTGTCTTAAATCTCAAGGAGCCAGAATCATGGAAATGATAGCCTTCAGTAGAACTACCTGTACGAAATTGTGATAAGCATAGCAATTTAAGGTTAATGCTGTGATGAATAATATAACCAGAAGTTATGTTTGGAACAGTGAGAATTCTTCTGTTCCTATCGGCTACTTGCCAACACTTAGATATAGTGATATCTAGATCAGGGATTTTTCCATTTGCAGGGATTGGGCTGAGAGAGTTCATTCTTCTCACCATCATATTCTGTTATCTTGCCCCATCTCCCGTGCCTATTCCAACCTGCTTCACCCCACACATCTCTTACATCACTATAGTATCTAATGTAGATGTATGTTCGGTTGGGAGAGGTAGTTTGAGTTGCACTTTCATCTTTATATTAGATGTTACAGATGCACATAGTAATTAAGAACATAGATTTTGGAGCTGCAGAGCATTGAGTTTGAATTCTGCCCACTGATCATAAATTGAGTGATTTGGGGCAACATATTTAATGTTTCTGAGCCTTCTTGTAAAATATAATGATTTCTAACCTCAAGTGAGGTTAACTAAGATTATAAATGTAAAGCTCTTAGTAAAATGCCAGAATATAGTAAATACTCTCTTCATTTTTTCCTGTACTTATTTATTCAGTAGTTTTAATATTTTCTTAATATAGTATTTTAAGAGCAAAGATACTCAAGCCAGACTGCCTGGATTTAAATCACAACTTTCCCATGTAGAAGCTATGTGATCTTGGACATATTTGTTAACTTCTCTCTTAGCTTGTTTCCTTTTCCATGAATTGTTTAATCATACCAACTCTATTAGTTTCTACCAAGGATTAAAAAGCACAAGGTCTATAAAAAATACACAAAAACACGGTACTATTTTGTAAGTCAAATACTACAAGCAATAGTCTCTCAATACTTTATTTCAAATTCGTAGTTAAAAACTAAAGGATTATATCTAGCTTTTCTATTTTTATTGTTGTATTCAAGTAAATTTGCATAACCTGAACCAGGGAATTGTTTAAAATGAGTAGTTGATTTACTCTATCAGTCATAAATGAAGGAGAAGTTTAGATATTATCTTCTTAACTGATCCAGTTCAGTAAGCATATTGGTTTATTTAAGACACCAAAATTAAATTTAGTTATTTAGTTCATCCCTCTGAGAAATATCAAAATGAACAGATAATTGTGAAATCTCCTATTTTTTTGAGTTGAGTGTTCACTGTTTTTCCCTGGCATTTTTGTTTTCCCTTTTATTTATTTATTTATTTTGATATTATTTTGAAATCTATTTCTCTTTCAGTTCCTCACTGATTTAAAAACAAACCTTAATACTAGCAATAAGTAAAAACTACTCTTAGAAGTTGAATAGTTCAATTTTTATTTGTATTTATTTATTTATTTTTATTTTTATTTTATTTTATTTATTTATTTTTTGTTTTTGTTTGAGACAGGGTCTCACTCTCACCCAGGCTAGAGTGCAGTGGTACAGTCTCAGCTCACTGCAACCTCTGCCTCCCAGGTTCAGGCGACTCTCCCGCCTCAACTTCCCAAGTAGCTGGGATTACAGGTGTGTGACACCACACCCGGCTAATTTTTGTATTTTTAGTAGAGACAAGGTTTCACCATGTTGGCCAGGCTGGTCTCGAACTCCTGGCCTCAAGTGATTCACCCATCTCAGCCTCCCAGAGTGCTGGGATTACAGGCGTGAGCCACCACGCTTGGCCCTAGTTCAACTTTTAAATGGAACATGCAGGGATTTTTTTTTTTAATGCTTGATATTATTCTCAGCTATTTCTTATGTCATTATTCCTCATGCTATTCCCAAACTGGTACTCTTTAGAAAATAAACGATTGTTTTTCAAGACAAAAGCTTTGGTGCTGATAGTGTAAAAGTGATTTTTTGTTGTATATTAATTTATGCAGGTAACATCACTGTTGTTGGTATTAATCTATTAATAACACAAAGCTCATTATATAAACTTTACCTTTACCTTGTTATGTTAGTGAAGCTTTCTTTCATTTTATAGCTGGCTTAAGTCCTGCTGAGATTCAGCAGTTATGGAAAGAAGTGACTGGAGTTCACAGTATGGAAGACAATGGCATTAAACATGGAGGGCTAGACCTCACTACTAACAATTCCTCCTCGACTACCTCCTCCACCACTTCCAAAGCATCACCACCAATAACTCATCATTCCATAGTGAATGGACAGTCTTCAGTTCTAAATGCAAGACGAGACAGGTAAATCTCATGAGCTTTATTCTATGTTTATCTATTTTCAGATTTTATTTTCACCATTGAGACAACGAAAAAGAACAATTTGTACTTGGAACAAGGACAAAATGTATAGAACAACAGATTAGAAATCTTTAGATTATTTATCTTATTTTATATATATATATATATATATATTTTTTTTTTTTGAGACAGAGTCTTGCTCTGTCACCCAGGCTGGAGTGCAGTGGCAGGATCTTGGCTCACTACAAGCTCCGCCTCCCGGGTTCCTGCCATTCTCCTGCCTCAGCCTCCTGAGTTATCTGGGACTACAGGCGCCCGCCACCACGCCCGGCTAATTTTTTGTGTATTTTTTTAGTAGAGACGGGGTTTCACCGTGTTAGCCAGGATGATCTCTATCTCGTGACCTCATGATCTGCCTGCCTCGGCCTCCCAAAGTGCTGGGATTACAGGCGTGAGCCACAGCGCCCGGCCTATATTCTTTATATTACAGAAAAGCAGTTCAAATACCAAAAGTTTGATGGATGTAGTTTGGGGGTTTGCCTGAAGAAATTTATTTTTTCATGAGTGCATGTGGAATGATTGTATCAATATATTTTTATGACTAAGATGTTATGATTAACCTGATTGCTGAGAACATTTTTTAAGCTAAAAATCAGTTCTTTAATTTCAAATAATTAAAGATGCATGGATATCTCTCTTATATGTTTCCAACATATGAATTAGAAATCAGAGAACAGATAAATATATAAACACAAGCATAATAAGCTAGATGATGGAAAATCTGGTTTGCCTTTTTAATTGTTGCATGATGAAATATCTAAATATATAAAGATAAACTTATGTTGGTAATTTTATGATTAAATTCAACTAAAATTTCAAAGAAAAATTATTTGATTTCAGTTATTAATATTAAATGTGTTAATGTTAGATAATTTTTAACTACTGCTTTTAGTTGTATAAAAATTGCATTTGTAAAAGGAGCATTCATGTACATTTGTCCTTTAGCTCCGGCATCTTGCTCTCTAATCAAGTCCTTTAAAGTAATTTGCATATAGTTCATAAGCTAAAATATTGCTCAGTTTGAAAAATCTGTTTTTAAAAGATGAAATGTAAGTGTAGAATTCTGAACGTAATGGCTTAGGCTTATATATAGCTCCAAACTTCATATGTAAGTGTAGTGGATTGATAGTGTTCTGTTATGCAATATGAATATCTGCCTTGCCATAACAAATTCTTTGTCATAAATATTTTCCAAAAAAACATATATTTAATTATAGTACAGTTGAAAATAAAATTCTATAATTCAGTGATGTTTCTGGCCTTCATTTGAGTATCATGGAAATTTTTCTTGTTTGGTTTTATTAGTATAAAGTGGTATGCTCCTGAATGCTTTCATGCTGTTGTTTTAATTGGGGTTAATTTGATGATTATGTATTCCAAAAGTTGGTTGATTTCTCTGGGATCTCTCTAATACTCACTTATCAAAAGTCTTCCATAATTATATAAAGATAAAGCTAATGAATACTGTTCCAAAGTAGATTTTCTAAATCAGGTGTAACTAGTAGAAATCTATGTGGTTTATACATAAATATTAAACAATTTTAATGATCCTAGAGGTCCATATCTTTTTTAAAAAGAGCATTTCAAAATCTTATGATGGCTGTCCTATTATTCTCTTAAAAATAAAGGTTTTTTTCACTTGACCACATATGAATATATATTTTTTATTTAGAGATAAAATGTTACATCAAGGTCATAAGACAGGATTAGCATATGATATTATACAGTCCTCTTAGTTTTTCATCCTTTATTAACAGTCATCTTTGGCTCTATTTCTCCTCTAATTGGAACATCATCTAGCCTTGGCAGTTGAACTATTCAATAGAACGATTAAATTTTTCTGACTGCTCTGAGCTGAATTGACCTGTTTTGACCTGTTTGTCACTGATCGTAACCTGACAGGCGCTAGCAGCCTGCAACGATTATAGCTTTTTGAGATGAATCTGACGTTGTGTTCTTTTGCTACAGCTCGTCACATGAAGAGACTGGGGCCTCTCACACGCTCTATGGCCATGGAGTTTGCAAATGGCCAGGCTGTGAAAGCATTTGTGAAGATTTTGGACAGTTTTTAAAGTAGGTTTTTTACTTTTTTTGGTGGGGGGCGGGGGCTGGATTATATGGGCATTTTAGGCACATTGTAAATAAACAAAAGATGAAGGAGGAAAGTAAAAGTCCATTATAAGACATACTTCAAGATATTTTTGGGTTCCAACAAGTGGATTAGCAAGATCAGGCTTCATCTTTTCATTAAGATATTTTACAAATCATTTAGTAAAGATTTTTGAATGAATGAAAAATATTAGCCTACAATAATATGTCATTAATCACTGGAGACATTTATAACAGAACTATTTATAAAATAGAATTCTCTTAAGTTTTAAGTTTCTAATTAATATTATGTGAGCCATCTTAATATATATATATGTATATATATATTTCAGTAAACGTATTTTGAAGGTTTGTTTTTTAATTACGGGCTTTATATATTTTTTTAAAGAGTAGTATTTAGTATATACATGTGACTACAAGAATTAAAAATGAAAGTTTATACTGGCTAAAATTAAAAAAAAAACTACATTTCATTTACATTGTTACTTTTTGCCCTTAGAAACATCAAGAAACACACATGGCTATATGTTTGTATAACAGATTACGTGGCTTCTCTAGCTTAAAACCAAAACTTTGTGTATTCTTAATTTTTAATACAATATTTTATTTTTAAAAAAATCATAAGGGGTTCTTTTTCAAGTGAAAATCTTCATCTTTCATGAAATGTTTTCCTTACACAATTCTGGTATACAAGAGATCTAAACAGAGAGCTCCAGATAGGCTTATGGAGATGAGTAACTTCACAGGCTGAGACTCTTATGTTGTCATGGTGCAGCTAACAGGGTGAGTGAACTGTTTCATGCTTCATCAACAATTAAGTTAATTAGCTCATTTGAAATTGCACTGCTTTGTTGCCAGGATGTTGGCAGAAACATCAAAAAGATGTGTTTACAAATGGAAGACTGACTACAGGGTATAGAGCAAAAGCACCTTAACAACCAGGCACAAGTACTTGGCATCACAATAACTTTATAAATGAATTACAGTAAGACTTCCACAAAGATTTTTTTAACCTTTTATCATTTCTAACTAATTAAGAGAAAATTTGCTTCATATACCACTATGGCTCTTTGTAAATGGCCTTAAATGAAAATTTACACTTTTCTTTTAGCAAAACAGTTGTGAGCTGCCATTTCCTTGGGTATGAAATTGATTATAAGCAAAGAGACCATTAAAAAATGTTAGGTAGCTTTGCTGAAGTTTTCTTCTCTAAAAAAAAAAAAAAAAAAAAAAATTGTTAAAGCAAAGAAAGAACATAGGGATGTTATTTTAACAAATTATTTCCCATTTCCTCATGTGAATACATTAGTCCTTATCAATATATTATTCCTTGTCATTGAAATTATGTAAAGGGCTATTGTTACTGTTTTTTTTAAGAATGGCAAATTATGCCATAGGACTAACCGACTCACCATACATTTTATTGCTCCAAATTGTTCTTTCTGACAAAATTCAAAATAAATCTTTAGGGAAAAAATACATATTTTCCTTCAGTATGATTTTGTTTATAGCAAATTGAAAGAAGCATTTAATTTATCTCAAATATTTATGTTTTTATTACTAACAACCAGATGAATATGAACCCTCATTTTACCTTAGTCTTCTTTCGTATTCATGCCAGTGTTTTTTAAAAAACCAAAGAAATTACAATTAAAAAAAGCATTTCCTTTCAATTAAATATCAACTTTGGTTCCAAAGACTGACCATTTTTCCAACCCATTAACTTTATAGGGATGACAGAACTCATGACAAGAGGTTTTAAAGCCTTTTTTTAGTCCATTTTTGTTCTGATATGCTTTAGATTCACTAACTCAAAGATCTGTGATACATTCTGTTAATAGAGCTAATGTAAGTATACTGACCGAAGTGAAATATTGATTAGATATACTTTACATAGTGGCATTGTCTTCCTGAAAATGTGTTAGAAATGTGAAAAGAAAGAAAATATCTCATTAAATGAATTAACTTCGGTTATTCAAAAAAAGTTTATGTAGCATCTGTGTGGGAAGTGAAAATGAAGGAAAGCATAATCACACAGATTTTCTCAGAGGACTTTGTTTTCCTTTGTAATAATGGAAAAAATTGAGGATTTGGGGAGGAAAATGATAGGTAAGTTAAAAAGCTGTGAAAGATTTTTAGTTCTCATTTTTTTTGTGTATCCGTTCTCCCAAAATTGTATATACAGTGTTTATTATAAAAGTTTTTTAGGAAAATATTATTGCACATTTTTAGTTCTAATATACACTAGAAATAAATTTTACAGCTTCAGCCTTAATTTGATATCAGATAACTTATCTTTTGGTTTGAAATAAAAGGAAACCATTCATTTTTACTATTTAGCTGACATATATTAAATTAAAAAGAATAATAGAAAATATAATGAGTCCCAAATTATTTTTTTCACGTTACATCTCAAAACAAACTGGTGGAATCCCTCTATTTTTATCTTTCACCAAATGAAAAGCCATTATAGAACAGTTGCTTATGTATAACACATATATATGTACCTGTGTATTATATATATATTTATGTATTGTATATATTTATGTGTTATATATTCTTATTCTTATATATTCTTTATATATTCTTTAATTCTTATATACTCTTTAATTGAGGCACTCTTTTCAGTTGGATAAAAAAAATTCAGACTAAGTTAGAAGTAGTTATTTGTAACAGCAAGATGAAAGCAGAAAATACAAAATGATGAAGGAAGTCCAGGATAAAAAAGTGTTCAGGAAAATTTTTGAGTTTTACTGTAAAGTAGGTGTTGACAGAAGCTAACCATTTTTCCTGACCACTAATTGAGTATCTCACTAGATCACTAAAAGCATTTAATACTAGTTCTTCATTACTGTCTTATAAATGTCACAGAGTAATAACATCTGACAAAACTTTAGAGTAGTTTGTCTGCAAAATTAATTATCATTCCATTGGAACTAAGTCAGCTTGAATATAGATGGATTGACTTTTAGAGCTTAAGCCAAAAGGTTTACAATATAGCATCCCATTTAGCAGACAAGTGTTCTTGAACCTGCATGCATAGATGCCAACACACAAAACATGGTCTGAGATACAAAGGTGGAAATACTCTCTCTCCTTTAAGAAAGGGAGGATGGCTAGTGTCTATAAAGATATTAATGTATTAAAGATTAATTAGTAGATGGGTGTAAATGAGTTAAATTTATTACAGACTCAATTTTTAAGGCTTGATACTACATGAAGAGCAATAGAAAATATAGTAGAAACAGAGTAGTTTATTTAATAGAAATTTGTTTTCTTTTTCATTGCAGCTGACTACTCTAAAAATTATGCTCTTACTTAATGTGCATTGTCTATTTCTTTGTCTTTGACTAGGCAGCATGGCTACAAAATTATGACCTCAAGAAGGCATTCTTTGAACTTGTCAGAATGTTGTTTCTTTTGGTGACAGTGCCCCCATCTCTCAAAACTAAGGCATCTCACATAATCAACTAAATGAATAGTGACAGCTAACATTTTGTATTTAAACTCCTGTCAGTGTTTAAACATAAAAAGCTTGATGCAAAGTAAATCAAACACCAGTGATATGCAAGTGAAACATTTTGTTAAAACAGTCTTTGACATACTTGGATTTAAATCTGATCCCTTTTTAGCTTATAAAATGCTACAACTTTAAATGAATTTGAAAAATCCAAAGGTTAAAATTGAATCACTAATCTGGATTATATATAATTGAAGTTACCACATACATTCATAATCATCTATAAAACCTTCGTTAAAGAGAATTATGTATTAAATAAATTGGAAGGATCCTTTCCTACTTTTTGTCTCCCTGAAGTACTTGCTTAATTGTTTTTAGAAAGAATTTGACTGCTTATTTATGTTTTTTCTAGTTGATACTACTTACCTAGCACACAGATTCAATGCAGTTTTGAAAGAACGTCAGTCGACCACATCATTTATTCCATTTTGAAAACAAAAATCAATATACCTATAAAGTGACCCACAAATTAGAACTGGCTCACACAATGTTTGTTCAGTGCTGCCTTTCTGAAGGCACCCTTTGCATTTTTTCTTCACCTCTCTGTTTGAACTGCAGTCTCGGTAAGAGGCTCATTAGGGGACATTAGGGACTGGAGCTAACCAGAATTCCAGAGCTTGCTTTGCTCTTATTAATGCATAGTAGAGTAGAATGCATTTAAATATTTCATAGGCATTCAGTAATTTGTGCGTAATCGCCTTGTTAGCAGACCAGTAGAAGTAGAACAGGCCTGTGAAATGGTGTTAGTGATTGCATGGGTAATTTACAGACCTTTGCCATCAGAAAGAGTATTATTGTTGGCTAGTATGAAGCTGTGAAATAGAACTACCAATAAGTAAAAAAAGAAACTTAATAAAGGTTTTGTAACAAGCATCTTCAGGGATAACAACCCCACTTGGTCCTTTTGAAGCAGCCGTAATTTATGACATAGGCAATATATCAAATGCATAAGATAGTATTATGGAGCATTCATATGAAAAGGCTATTTGCAACATTAGTTCCAACTTCCTGCAAGGGACATGATTAAATGATTAATGAAATGTCCCTTTGCATATGCATTTTGAAACAGCAATTAGGCACTGACTGAGAAAATCCACCAATCCTCTCATTTTTCAGTATTATCTCATTCTTGATTTATAAATCATAGAGAATTTTTGAACAGTAATATGTAGTACCTGAGATAGTTATAAAAACATAAAAGAGAATAATTTGGGCACAAAATAGTCGTAAATACATAAATTCATAATTTAATGTTAATACTTAGCCTATTTATTTAGTCTTATTCCATTGTATTTATATCTGACACTATTTCTGTACTTTGATTGGCATAATTAAGTAGAGGGAATGAATAGGCACTATTCTTTTACATATCACTGGTAAACAATAGCGAGGAAAGGAGAAGGGAGATGTGGCAGAGGTATGTATGTGTTTTTCAAGTTCTCAGTAATCCACTGGAGGCTGTTCTATAAATGATCATTGAAGGGCTGCAAGCTAGCCTATAATTACAGGAAAGAAAGTGGCAGCTCTGGCATTTCATAACTATGTGTCCTCGAAAAGTGCTTTGTGAGTTTGTCACCAATGATAATTTAGATAGAGGCTCATTACTGAACATCACAACACTTTAAAAACCTTTCGCCTTCATACAGGAGAATAAAGGACTATTTTAATGGCAAGGTTCTTTTGTGTTCCACTGAAAAATTCAATCAAGACAAAACCTCATTGACTATTATTGTAGTCTACAGTCTCTATTGTAATAAAAGCTGCATAGATAAATTGAATAGGTCTCTAAGACCCAAGTATATAATGCAAACATTTTGTACTTTTTTTAGTTCTTTAAATATAAGATCATGATTATCACTAAGCAGTAAACAAGTGTAAAAAATCATTTTAAAAAGTGATTTCACACGAAAATGTTATACTCACTATGCCTTTTATTGCAGACCTGTGTATTCTACTTATCTTGCTTCCTGCATTTACACCCTAATCTCAGTGTATAACTGAAGCATTTTTGAAAATATGCATCATTTTTTCTGATATGGAATAGATATATTTGTGTTCCCCAAGAGTTCATGGCAAAAAAAAAAATCTTACGGAAACACAGCAATATGAAGCCTTAAGAATACAACACACAACTGTATTATGCTGATAGAAAATTGTCTTACTGTTCATTTAAATTTTGGGGGAAAAAACCCAGAGAAACAATTTTTAAATGTAGTCTTGTTATTTAGGAATTGATGACACTTTTTGTTAACTAACCTCTGGCTTACTCTCACATTCCATACCTCCTTCACAGAGAGCATGAGTGAATGTTAATCCTCAGGTTCACAGCAGACAAACCTGAGCTGAGCTTAGAGAGCAGACAGGTATAGTGGAAGTGCCTCCCCTGCACTCCAGCCACACTCCTTCAGCTTGACCTTATCCACCTTGCTATTTTAGTCCACAATTTCTCGTCAACCAAGACTGACATTGTGACAAGATACATGGAGGTTTTGTTGTTATGATCAATAAGGAAGTATTAAAACAAACTGGTTTAATTTATCAAGGTATAGGCAAAACAAAGGTTTCTGATTGCTGAACCTAGGTATATAAACAAATAAACCTTTTGTTTATAATAAAATTAGTTTTTATCAGCAACATGACTTTAATTACTCTTCATATGTTTTACATGTATGTGTCTTATATTTTTTCTGCCTCATTATGATCTTCAAGAAATAAAAGTAAATAATTTAAATGAATACAAAAATATATTTGTTGAATTCAGTATACCCAGGGCTATTATAAACTTTTTAGACTATTATATCATTCTAAATGATACTTGAGCCCGCATGGGTAAATATATAAATTCTTATTTAATTTTGTGAATTTCTTTTCAATATGCCATTTCACTTATATGCAATGATGAGAACATCTCTGAAATTGTTGCCTTACTTTGCCCATTGGTGAAATAGATACACCAAAGGATATTGAATTACTTGAAGATTACTTTCTTTAATTTTGGGAAGCATCAAAGACATTATGTATTACAAATTACAGAGTATATCTTATTAAATGTTTTCATGTTCATTGGAGATGCTGCTTTACTAAATTACTTTTGGTGTATTAACATACCACTCATTAAAGAGATCTCTTTAAACATTGTATAGAAATAGTAATGGTAGACTAATGCATATTCAAGGTTAGAGTAAGATCATTGGAATGATTTATTTTTCACCATTTTAAAAATAAGATTAGGACAAATGTCTCCTAGTTAGAACACTGGACATGAAATGTCAATCTTATTATCCTAATGATCAAAATCTTCAATGAAGTTTCTTTATTACTAACAGCAAATCATCATTCTTCATAAATATTGATGCTTCCAAGGGATGATAATTTGCCATCTTTACCTAATTCATACCACATCCCAATTAAATAAAACATTGCTCACTAAAATACATCATAGAAACAACAAACTGTTCTAACAATGAAATAGGAAATTGCCTTTGTTCTCTTCAGAATTGCTTTGGTTCATAGATTTGTAAGCTGTTCTTTTTTTAAAAAAAATGGCATAAGTAATATGACTTCTACTATAACTCTGTAAATGGTCTGGGGAAATATTTTTTGGAATAACAGGTAAGCTTAGAGACAGTGACATTTTCTGCCATTTGAAGAGTCTCTTTACATTACATAAATAACTTTCACACAACACGTAAGCAGCTTTAACTTTTTTCTGTATGGTTTCAAGGCTTTCTGTTTTCCCAGTGCACAGAAACATCTGACTTCAGTGTAGTGCTTTTTAAGTGTAGCCTATGCCACTGAGATCGACATCACTTTACATTCTGTTTTGTGTCTTCTGTTTGTTTAGGCACCTTAACAATGAACACGCATTGGATGACCGAAGCACTGCTCAGTGTCGAGTGCAAATGCAGGTGGTGCAACAGTTAGAAATACAGGTTTGTTAAATGCTCACTTAATGGACTCTTCTCAGATTTCTGGTGTGTTACATTGAGTACTGAGCAGATTCTGGGTCTTTCAGGCTGCATTTTACTGTCTTAGCCATACAATAACTAATGGAGATACATGGTATTTTAGATTGTTTTAAACAGTGGCAATTATTGATAACCCAAGAAGGATTGCTGTAGTTTAATGTACTTATCACTTATATTTTTATAACTTTTAGACAACATCATATGCATTTGAATATCCCAAAGTAGTCAGATCTAAGTTTTTCCCAATGTAGGTTAGACCAAACTCCCAATTAGATATGATTTTATTACAGAGACAGTTTTTACATGAGCTAACCTTGATTTTTTTCCATGAGATTTTATATTATGGCAAACGACCAGTCTTTACAATATCATGCCTGTAATATAACTAGCACCCTGAAAGATAACCTTTTTTCTTTTTCTAGTGTAATTTTAATTAAAGAACTTGCAAAAAAATCTTTATACTTTTCTTTAGCTAGATTAAAGGCAGATAATTTATATCACAGATGATAATATACATGTTGTATCAAATGCTACTGTTTTAAGTTAAAAAAATTCTATTAATGTTGAAACAGAATTTGGCCAGAAGTAAATAGAATTCATAGAACTAATCAGAAAGCAATTATGTCACCCAAAGTCTGACTCTTGTTATGTTTTACTAAGCCTTTAAGGCTTTCTCTAACATTTCATCTTAAAGATGGTCTTTTCTCAATAAAACTAATACTTTGTTTCATTTAAAGATATGATTTTTCTTCATATTTTATTACATCTTGTTTCAAATTCATCATGTCATTGCTTTTTTCAGAGCTTACTAAAAATATTTTGTTTTGACTTGTAAAATAATCAAGAACACAAAAAGCACCGTCACTGTTAAAGTTTAAAAAGCTTTTTATAAACCTGTTTACCATTTATAAAAGGTAGACTAAAACATAAGAGTTCAGCTGATGATACAGTCTTCAGTGTGACCAATTACG
>NC_044393.1:63685832-63708332 GCF_006542625.1 Nomascus leucogenys
ATATATTTGAACTCTGTTACCTTATTTTTGTGGCCTTATATACATCCAGTATGGACTATTAGTGTGAGACAAGCCAGTACATACCTTTATAGCTGAGACTATTGATATCCACATGTTTTATATTTTGACATATAAATGATCTTTATTTTTTTTTTTTTTCAGAAGTCCAACCTTAGTAAAAAATATACCTACCAGTTTAGGCTATGGAGCAGCTCTTAATGCCAGTTTGCAGGTAATGTACTTTCCCAGTTTTGTTGTATTTGAATGTTTAGGGCTTTTTTTTTTTTTTTTTTTTGGCATGTCTTTGTATTTAGGTGAGATTGTGATTGTTCTTAATAGTTGGTTTATCATCCAAGTTGTAGTACCTAGTACTATAGACAGCACTGGTTCTAATTCAAGCTACTTTTGATGTGAAGAAGCAAGAAGGACACCCTGTGGCAAAATCTGGAACATTCGGTTTTTCTGCAAATGCTAGATTGATAGAAGCTTTTGCAAATGCATGTGGCTATGCATTAATATTTATCCAGGCTGTCATAAATGATTTCACATCATAGTGTTGGGGAACATGGTGCTTGTGGCAAAAACTTTAAAGTTTAATTATAATATATAATTTTTATGCAGAGGAGGCAAATGTCAGGACTTCTTTATTTTGAGTTAAGTTCTGGTCATTTTTAAAAAGCAGAGCAACTGCTTATATTAAACTGGAGTATTTCATTACATGCGTGAATTCAACATTTCATTACGCCAAAGGTTGAAACATGAGTGAGAAAGTTTGCTGCAAGGACTATTGTTTATATTTTCACATCACACTTGATTTCCTTGCATCTCTGCCACAAGTAGCCAGTTAGGAATTTTTTTTCAATACATTTTCTTTTAATCCTTCTAAAATATCTATTTCCTTATTGGAACCCATTAAAAGGAGATACATGTTTTAAAAATTATTTTAAATGCCATTTTGAAAGTTGTTTTACACACTCTTCATTTCACTAGGCTGCCTTGGCAGAGAGCAGTTTACCTTTGCTAAGTAATCCTGGACTGATCAATAATGCATCCAGTGGCCTACTGCAGGCCGTCCACGAAGACCTCAATGGTTCTCTGGATCACATTGACAGCAATGGAAACAGTAGTCCAGGCTGCTCGCCTCAGCCGCACATGTAAGTGTGGTTAACAGACTCTCTAAAGGGAAGAATCTATATTAATATGCTTCTTAAATTTAGTATTTTTCTGAAGTTTTTACTGTTGTATAACTTAAATATATAAATTTAAGTGGAGTTAAATTATACCACGTTCATAATATGACAAAGTTTATCAAAATCAGTTTTAATACATTTTTTAGATTATCTCAAATGCCGTATCATTATTGTTCCAGCAGTCCTCTACAGATTCTTAGTACTACTAACGTTCTCTTGGGCATAAAGCAGTGTCTAAGATGAATCTACATCTTCTGGGTCATTATCACAGGTTGGTTTGTATGGTGCAATAAGAATATTCATGATGGAATAAGTTGTTATAATTTTTACTACTATTACAGGTCTCTAAACCATTTATGGACTGTAGTCAAGATATTGCCCGTTTTTATAAACTGTAAAATGCAAAGTTTAACTGTTACCCACAGTTTACATAGAAGCTAGTAAAGTGTAACTTTTTGCCTGTCTTATAAATCAGTGTAATTATATATTCAACTTTAATTACTGGTGCGTCTGTATTGGCAAGGTTTATATGTTATATTTTATGCAAGACTACGATTCCTATTAATATTTAGCAGCTAACTATATCATTAATTACTCTAAAATCTTTCCCCTACCATCTTTTTAATGGAGCTGAGAGAGTAGAAGTATTAAAAATTGATGTATTGTGGATTTCAGAAATGTGTATGACACTTTAAAAAATGCCTGGCTTTTTTCAATAGTGTCAAGCATATTAGTGTCTTGTTTACTAAAATGTATTGACCGTAGTAGAACTGAGCGTTCAGAGGAAAAAATTTGAATCTGAATAATGAAGTGTGTACACCATTTAGCTGCCAGGATGAGTTGTAACTCATGTCTATACTTCCTAGAATTAAACGTCACATACTTCTAATTACAAGTTATTGAGGTAAGATTAGTCCTTTCTCTTATTTTTATATTGTCTTCCTTTATTTTTCCATTCAGTATCTAGTAAAAGGTCTGAAAGAGAAATATACTCTTTATATGTACCCATTTTCACTTGACCTTTCACAGGGTATTATTTTTGTTGTCTTTTTAAGCATTTTATTCTGTTTGACATATTAATGTCTTTAAGATCATATGCCTAATTGCTTTATAGCACTTTTACTCTTTCACCTTTGCGAAAAAACACACTGTGAACATTAATGTGTTTCATCAGGTTCCAAACCATTACTTCTTCAAAATGGAAAAATTTGTCTTTTGGAAGTGTCTTTAGCTGTATTAAATAATACAAAAGAAGTAATAAAACTCGAAGTAGAAAGAACATGAATATATGCTCTTGAGAGTAGCAGTACTCTAAAACAAGGAAAGTGAGAAATCAGACAAAAGTTTTTATATCCCCGCTTTATCCTATCAGCCATGCAGTGGGTAGCTTGCAGCCTTTTACTTTCAGCAGTTCTCCTGAGTATGCTAATGCTCACTCCCTGTATAAAATGCTAAAGCAATAAAACTTTAAAGAGCAAACAAGAGTTAGATCCTGTTTTCTGCTTTAAAAAAAGACCTATTTCAGAGAAATAAAAGATGTTCCTAATAAAAGTGTTTAAGCTGTTGGTGCAACTTCCTGTGCTCATATGCAGTATATAGTGGTTGTTATAAACTACCTATAGAGGACATGTAAACACTTAGTTTTTAAATGTAATTGTCTGGTGCTAAAAATATTAAAATAAAAAATTAATGATTAATGAAATAGTTTATTAAACATTGTATTTTAGAACCTGAAATAATAATTGGGCTAAATTGTAGCATTGTTAGATGGGTATTGATTTTCATTTGGCAATTGCTACTTCAGATTTTTCATTTTATTATTAAAGTTTATGAAATATTTCAGAGAAATATTAGTATGTATTAGATAACATCTAAAAATTATACATATAATGTCCAGTGTATTGCTGCTATGGGTTTATAAAGTTAAAATGTTCATAGTTAATATATAACACATTTTATGCTTATATGAATTAGTGCATGTGAAAAATACTTATGGTTTCTTTTCCATAGATAAAAGGAAAGCTTGTCGAAAATAGATTTCAGAAAAAATAAAAATTAAAAGGAGTGTAAATTGTCCCTTTTTCTAAATTATATCAATTATAATCAAAATTTTAATTATCTTGCAGAATATTAAGTCAATATTCATTCTTAAATCTGTTTTTGCTGCTGTCATTAGGTTTTTGCATAATAGATGTCAAATATTTATGGAATATTTCAGTATCCTCTATCTTCACCTTTATAAAGTTTTAAGATGCTTGTACTTAAACCATGTTATGTATTTTATTAGGCAAAGGAAGAAATGTTGATATAATTCTCCCAATCAAAATTTGGTTGTATATAATTGAATGCATTTCAAAATACTTTGGAAATTAAACAGAAGTGAAATAATTTTTATAAGACATTTACATAGCATACTTATATATCCTAAATTGAAGTCATGTTACTTGTTTTAGAGGGGGGTAGTTATGCTGATGCAATTGTAAACAAGAGGAAGTAGGGCCTAGTGGTATCAGAACATAGGTTGTAATGCTGGATTGTCAGGGTTCCAATTCCAGATTCAATAGTTAATGGCCAAGTGGGATTGAGCATGTTACTTAACATTTCTTTCCTCAGCTTTCTCAGCTGAAAATGAGGTAAGTAATAATATAATGCTTCTTGTTTCATAAGATTCTTGCAAATGAAATGAGTGCCTGGAACATAATAATTGCTCCTTGTGTCTCTCATAGTGCTGTGTAAATAGGTACTGATTTATATTACTTCTTGTAATACCTCGCTGTTACTAAAAATGAGTCTATAAACAATATGAAAATATTTTTGTATTTTGCATTTTAATACTTGTTTCAAGGCACTCTGTAAGTTTGTGGTTAGTCATTGACAATCCATTTTCTTCTCCTTCTTTCTCCTCTTATAATTCATAAAGTAAGCAGATCCATAAAACTGAAACAACATGAGGCCAGGCATGGTGGCTTATGCCAGTAATCCCAGCATTTTCGGAGGGGAGGGTGGGAGAATTGCTTGAGGCCAGGAGTTCAAGACCAGCCTGGACAACATAGTGAGACCCTGTATCTACAAAAATAATTTTAAAAATTAGTTGGGTGTGGTGTGTGCCTGTATATAGTCCTAGCTACTCAGGAGGCTCAGGCAGGAGGATAGCTTGAGCCTAGGGATTTCGAGGTTACAGTTAGCTATGATCATGCCATGGAACTCCAGCCTGCGCCACAGAGTGAGACTCTATCTGTCTCTAAAAATAAAATAAAAAGTGAAACAATATGACACAAGGATTTGTTATAGGTAGCACATTACCTATATGTTATCTGAAGTTTTAGGCAATGAAAAACTCAAATAGAACAACACCAACCCAGAATCAGGGACATATCATATGTGTCTTGAAAACATTGAGTATTAGTTTTGACAGGAATTTAGAATATATAAGGGAATATAGAATTTAGAATATAAGAAGTGGGACCAGACTGCTGAGTGACTTAAGTATCAAGCTATGGTGTTTGTTTCCGTCAATATACAGCTTGTTACTGTTATCAGCTTGACTTTGACACAATCATAGCTATGCATTAGGAACAGTAATCTAAAAGTGTACTGAATGAACCATGACTTAATGAAACTCATGTATAGGAGGATATTCTGAAATTGGGAGAGACTGGAAGCAGAAAATTAATTCTTGCAGTATGTAATATCTAACATAAGTACAAGACTAGGAGTGGGGAGCAAAGAATCCATATAAGAAGTGCTGTGAAAAGAAATACCAGAACAAGACAACCAATTGAATGCTAGGGACAAAGAGGAAAATTGGGAAAATTCATAGCCACTTTAAAAGTCTGCAAAGAGAAATACAGGACACAAGAAGCAGGTTCAAAAGGGAAGATGAAGAATTCATCATTTTACTTGGGGAATCTAAGAACCTAAATATCGTTAGATTCAGGAGAAAACACTGATGATTTTTTTGATTAGTCTTTTAATTCAACTCCATTGTAGTAAAATTCTCCATGGTAGGATATGAATATATACCTGAGATTGGTAGAGAAGATGTTTTTTGAAGCATTAGAAGAGTGAAATAGATATGGTCTGGTGCTTCTTATAAATTGTGGAGAACAAGAGATGCCAAATTGTCATTTATATTCCATACTCCATATTTTAACCCTTTTCTTCCACTCCAGTTTTCACTTTATTCAGTGTCCTGAATAAAGGCCTCTTCCAAATTAATGCATTTATTTCGCTCACACTATTTGAATTTCTGCCCTTTCCCTTTTCTGGTTCCACTCTACTCTCTTACTTAAATTCTACCTTTCCTTACAGGACTAGTCCTATTTTTTTCCAAGAGGTTTTCCAAAGGAATTTTACTATCAGGACCATGCACTCTGCTCCACAATTCTAAAGAACTTGCTTCTTATACCACTATTTTGGACTAATACTTTGTGTACATGTGTGAGTGTGTGTGCACATACACATCCACCTGTGTTTATGCATACATCTGTGTTCATTTTTCAGATATCCCTACCTTAATGACAAGTCCCTTAAAGACAGAGATTATGTTTTAGACAAATTATAGTATAAGAAACCCCCAGCACATTCTACTATGTCAAGTAAGCATTCAGTAAAAGAATGATACTGATTATGAAAAATCAAATTGGAGATTACAGTTAATTAGAAATGGTTTGACTTCACAAAGTTATACTTACAGGAGTATAAAATCCAGGGTTCTCCCAGAATCTTGAAGAAGGGAGAACAAAAGAGATTTTAGGAAGAACAGATGAGTAAATATAATGTTCATTTTTATCTGGGAGCTAATAAAATTTTTTAAATATTGGTAGACTATACTTTTTAAGTTTTATTTTTAGTTTTAATTATTTAATTAATATGTATTTTATAACCATTCCAATTTATGTGAGTAAAAAGTGGCTTCCCACTTTGAGTAGAATGAGGCCCCTTCACCTCATTCATAATTATCATCTCAGACCTTGTTAAATTTTATTTACATTGTTGAAAGCAGATTGAAAGCAATTATCAAACTTTATGCAATATAAATCAGATGAATGTTTAAGGGGATTTCAGCAAAAAGTAGGAAAGGTTAAAGCCAGGTGAAATTGTATAGATTCTACATAATAATTTTTTGAAACTTCTTTGATGTTTTGACTCAACTACTTGTTGATTCAAAGTACTTGACTTTTAAAACATTTCTATTTTCTATTGCTGTTCAAGGAGTCCTAGAAACATCCATGGTATGAATAAGGGAAAATGATACTTTAAGTGTCTGAGCTGAGTATCATTACAATTTATAATATTGTTCCCTTATGCACCTGAATGCAATATTCCCTTTTTCAGAGTTATATAGAATATGAATTAAAAATGACTAGCTTCCTATTTTTTATAGACATTTACCTCTAAAAATGTTTAAAAGGTTAGGATTGATGCTATCTTTAAGCTGAAATAATTTGAACTTACTGTCTTCTCTCATGTATTGGACTTAAGTGAGTGACAAGAGAAGAAAACATGTAGACTAGACCTGGAAGATGAACGCATACTGATACAATCAATCCATTTCTTGTCTACTTCCCAACCTACCATGTTTAGTTCTACTCAGTTGTTTCTTTTTGTTTTAAGTAATTGTTTCTCCTCATTCTCAATAAGTTGGTTCAGATTTGCTGTTTTTCCTCATATAAAATGTTAAATGAGATTCCCATTTTTATATTTTCAAATGTTGTGTCTAGAGATCAAAATAAATGTTCTTCCCTAGCTGGTTTTGTATTGAGGGCTTTACTCACAAAGCCTCCCATTGTCATGTCATTCCCCTTTCTGATTATTAGAGTCTCCTACTGTTGAGTTTTCAGATCCTTTCTTATATGTCATTCCTGACTCCTCTTAGCCTCTATGTCGTTTCAAAGTTTTGCTTGCTAAATATTCTATATTCATTTTTGTATATTCTATATTATTTTCTCCTGTTGGTAAAGCAAATATTTGAAGCTTGAGAGTTAAAAATCTTTTATATAGAATGTTAATATATTGGATATAAGATAAGAAAATTAATTTATTGTGTCCTTAGAAGGCAAACCCTTAGGAGAAGAAAATAAAAGGCTGAGGTGTCATATAAAAGGAGTAATGTAGTATTATTTCAGAATTGCAATAGAGATCATAAGATTGTTTTTAATTTGCATGTCAAATACCTATTCAACATGCTCCAGAACTTTGTATACATCACATACCCGGTTCATCTTTACAACATCCTCTTCTTCTTCATAGCCTCAGTTGTTAAATCATTTCAATATTATACTTTGGCCTCTCTTGTTGATAATATTTTGCCCCATAGATAGCTAAAAGGGGCTCCTAGACCCCCACTGGATTAAACAGTATTGAAAATCTAAACTTTGAATTGTCATAAAACATAATGAAAATATAAGTATATAATATTACATTTCTTCCTTCTATTCTCTTTGGCTGCCTTAAAATTTAAATTGCTATTTGTAGGCACATGTAGAATTTGCAGATCCTACATCTTTGGTTGCTGATATTTTATATAAAATCCCTACAGATCTTAGATCTCTCTGTGGACAAAAGCATTTGAAATTGGAGTGGCTCTGTATTTCAGAGGAAAGCAGTTGGAAGTGACTGACAACTTGAGCAAATGGAATGCTCTTTCTCATTGTTTTCATTCCTGTTAAGCCTGTACTATTTTTGCTGATGTTTTGGATCATTATGTTGCATTGCGAAACTCTAAACATGAAAGCTTTTTTTTTTGCCTCACATATGTTTTCATAGATTTTTTAATTAACAATTTTTCAGTCAACTTTATTTTTTTTCTAACATTTCTGGTCCTCTTATAATTTTTCTTCTGATTTAATTCCATTTTTATTTAATCTCTAAACTTTTTGATTAACTTTGCTAGTTAGCTTTGAGATCTCTTTCCAAAGTGATTGTACAGAACTTATGATTATGCCAGCTCTTTATCATCTCATCTTTTTTTTTAAGTGCTACAAGTGTGGATCAGTAGCTGCTGTTCTTTTTTACATTATTCCAGTCCCCATATGTGGCACTTACAACTCATTCCAGTTCCTCTTAATAAAAAGATCCTCCCAGAGATACAGTGCCTTTAGCTAAAAAGTGTTATATCCCCACCGTGCCAATTGTGGAAATTTGTGGGTTCCTATAGGGTTTTGAAGGATTTTTATAGAACTATACAGATGATATCTGACATCCGTGGTGTGAATTCCCACAATTTAGGCAAAGTGTGTCAGAAAACTTTTAGCTGACAGTATTGTAGCTTACTGCTTCTGTTTTATATCTAAAGAAGGTACTTTGTTAGAAGATACAACTTCATTTGCACTAACACTAGTTGAGCCTTAAAAATTTCCTTTCTCTAACGGTCAGAAAATGATTACTGAATTGTTAAAGAAGGAATAATGCTTCAGTGTTAACTTTTTCCTACTTTCAGTACCAGGGGAAAAAAAATGAAGATCTTATGTACTGCTATGGTATTTTAATTTCAGCTTTCAACATAGGACTTGGGAAGTGGATGTATGTTGGTAACCAGAGGCATTTAATAAATAAAGAGACTTACGTAAAGTCAACTGTTATTTCAGAATATTCCTTTATGTGAAGGTAATTTACATGATAAGAAATTATGTCTTAATGTATGTTAAAATTATGTGCATTTTGACTGCTCTGGCAGAATTTAAAATTTACCACTCACAGAAGTAACATGTTATACTTGAATATTTCAACACCAAGAAACACAGGGTTACTACATTCCATAGGCAGTTTCTATCATTAGAATAGCATTAAATAATTTATATAAGCAACAGATGATCAAATCATTTCACATAACTACTGAAAACTAACATTGTTTAGTTTGTTCAACATTATCTTCGTTTTGAAGACAAAATGGAGTAAAATCAGCAAGACACTTAAAAGGTAGGAGGACAAGTCATCATTGATCACACAATGTTATCTTACTATAAAAAAATGTATATTTGCAACATTAGATCTGTGGTTCCTTTTGTTAATTAGCAAGTCAAAGAAAGAACATGGTGCGCTAGATTTAGAATAAAAAGTACATATTGTTGACTGGGTGCAATGGCTCATGCCTGTAATCCCAGCACTTTGGGAGGCCGAGGTGGCAGATCACCTGTAGTCAGGAGTTCGAGACCAGCCTGGCCAACATGGCAAAACCCCGTCTCTACTAAAAATACAAAAATTAGCTGGGCATGGTGGTGGGGGCCTGTAATCCCAGCTACTCGGGAGGCTGAGGCAGGAGAATCGCTTGAACCCAGGAGGCAGAAGTTGCAGTGAGCCACTGAGATCACGCCACTGCACTCCAGCCAAGGTGACAGAGCAAGACTCCATCTCAAAAAAAAAAAAAGTACATATTACTTTTACTCCTTATTCCATCTGATGTTTAGAACTAATAGAGTATATAACTAAGCAAAACTCAACTCAGGAGAAAGCCAGAGTGTGAGTCAGTTCTGTGGTTTAATTTGAGCAAAGGAATAGTTTCAGCAAAGCAGTCAGTCTCAGAAATTAGGCAGACCTAGTGACATGAGCAATATGTAGTCCAGGTGGAAAGTAGCCTCTGTAAAGGTTTTCCAAGAGACAGCTTCACCAGGAGCCGGCAGTGGATGGGTAACAACTCCAGTAGGGCAGTTTGGTAATAGGAAATAGATAACAGGTGAGAAAAATGGGTAAGCCACATCCAAAAGAGCGGCCACAGCAGTAGGGCTCAACTACAGGACTTTGAGGTCAAGATCTTCAAGGAGCCAGAATGCAAGTTAACAAATGTAATTACAGATAAACTGGAACATACACCCCATATACTCATATTACCTATCTGACTTTTGACTGAAACTTGGTCCAACAAATAAGGCAATAATACAATTTTTGGATTAATGATTCAAAGGAGAATTGGAGCAGCAGCAAGACTGACTTAACGGCAAAGTGTCAAGATGTGATTTAGACTTTATTTGTCTGGCCAACAGATTAGAACTATAAGGGTCCTTAGATCCACAGCTGAATGTTTGTTGATAGTCTTCATTTATGAGACACAAATTGGAATGGTACCAATTGTATCTCAGTGGCCAACTAATTTGTTTCTGAGATTGGGCACAATATATTTGTACTTATCAATGATGAAAGTAATTACATCTATATTTTCATTTTATTACAGCTGTTTTGGTCACAACTATCACTTTTATAAAGTCGAATAGAATGATAAATCCTGAAGAATTTCATTGTGTTTTTTAAAAATTGACTCTACAGCAAAACTATCTGAAATCATTTGGGAGTGAGCCTAAATCATGTAAAATCTAGTTCCTTTAAACAATATTGCATAAATTTAAATACATTTCAATATAATGTTGAAGGTAAGAGCAGGAAATTCTAGACAAATGTTGATATACATATATATGCATGCAGTTTATAAAATTATGTTTCACTGACTTTGACCCACCTTTTTGTTGTTTCTTTGGACTGATACTTTTTTTTTTTTTTTTTTGAGATGGAGTTTTGCTCTTGTTGCCCAGGCTGGAGTGCATTGGCACGATCTCAACTCAATGCAACCTCTGCCTCGCAGGTTCAAGCAATTCTCCTGTCTCAGCCTCCTGAGTAGCTGGGATTACAGGTGCCTGCCACTACACCTAACTAATTTTTTTATATTTTTAGTAGAGACGGGGTTTCACCATGTTGGCCAGGCTGGTCTCGAACTGCTGACCTCAGGTGATCCACCCGCTTTGACCTCCCAAAGTGCTGGGATTACAGGCATGAGCCACCGCACCTGGCCAGACTGATACTGACTTTAAATGGAACTTTATAACTCCACCATGGAATCAGATCTCTTGAGTTGTAAGATGTAATTATAAACTGGCATCATTGGGAATGGAAATATATCTTAGAAGAGAAAATTTCATCACAATTATCTGAAAATAATATTCCTTTGCCATCAATGCTAAGTGGCTGCAGTTTTTAGAAAATAGACTAAGGGATGATAACATTTTTATCCTGGCTTATGATGAAAATTAAAATTTATTTTGATATTTATCATTAGCCAGGGAGAAGAGGTGTGGGAAATTTAGTAGGGCATTTTCTACTTATATCCTGGATAAAGGAAACTATACAGTTAATATGGAATGCAGAATCATTTGTTCACTCCAATTTTTGAATCCCCTTTTCATAATTGCACATTTCTGTAAGAAGGAATATTTTCGTTTTCATCAAGGGATAAGGAGGAGGATTATTTCTGTAGAACTGAAATGATAGTCTGAGTACTGTCCTACTGGCAGCTACTACATGCAAACTCATTGAAATAAAAACAAAGATCAATTCATTTAACACTAGAATTTTTATGTCAAACGTTATTTTAATTTACCAAAGAGAAAATCTTGAAAGATAAGAAATGGGAATAAGGAACTACATAAGTAATAACTCTGTTGTATAATTTCTTAGCTGATAAAAGTTAAGAACATCTTTTTTCATTTCTAGTAGTTTTAATTGGACATCTTTCTTATTCAGTCCTATAAATACGAGAGCTAAATACTTTTCTAAAATCTACTTAAATTTAGAATGTAAAAATCTAAATTTTTGTGGAGAAAACCTGGTTTATCCTTTCCAAAGAATAAAATCTTAAGTAGAATGAAATAATTTATTTATGACTGTATAATTAACTTTACTCACATTTATGTTATCCTTAGATCAGCTCTCATTTTTAAAACTGTTAATATGATTTCTGTTAAAAGTGAACTTTTCTACTTAAAAGTTTAATGTCACTTATATTATTAGCTTTTTTCTGTGATATGTTAATTAAACTAAAACATTTCCCAAGTAGAAAAACAAAATATTACTCTAAAAGTTACATAGCTTTAAGAAATGAATTGTGTGTATCATTTCAACCTGACTTCACACAAATGGAGATAACTAAACTTGTCGTTTTCATGAATCTAACACCAAATTCCAAAAATAATTATATAATTTCCTTTATATATACTAGAAAAAAGAGTAAAATTGAATTTCCATAATTTCCATTTTTATATAAGCTTCCTAAATGGGCATCAGTTATTTTACCAGTTTTCCTGTGAAACTGTGTCTTTGAAAAAAAAATTACTTTTTTTGTATGTTCTGTTTGACAAGGTTATATTTTCCAACGTATCAGTCAATACTGGTTAGCTACTCAAAAGTAACAAACGAAAACAAAAGTTAAGCCCAGGAAAAGACATTTAAATAATCCTGTGCTTATATTTTGAATTCATTTTACATCTTGAAAACAGCAATGTTATAGAGTAAGAATGAGGGTTTTGCCATTGGCAAATTGGAGCTAATTTAAATGAAAATTTATTCAATCACATATGAAATTGATAAAGTGCTAATCATGTATTTATTTTTGAATGCTTAGATACAAAGAGTTGTCATTAATTCAATAATCTTGTGCCAAGTACTGAAGATTGTAGATGGTTAAAAGAAAATCTCATCTTTTTACAGCATTTTTTTAATCTAGAAGGTTTTGATGCTATTTTGAGAAGTAGTCAAAATCTATGCATATCAATGGAGAACATATGACTATAGCAATACTCAGTCTATTTTGATATTTTTAAATGTCATTAATTAACAGTTAGGACATAACAGTATATAAGAGGCAAAGAAGAATTCGTAGGATTATAAACATTTTCTTTATTTTGTTTTATTATTATTATTATTATTATTATTATTATTTTTTGAGACAGAGTCCCACTCTGTAGCCAAGGCTGGAGTGCGGTGGCGCAGTCTTGGCTCATTGCAAGCTACGCCTCCCCGGTTCAGGCGATTCTCTTGCCTCAGCCTCCTGAGTAGCTGGGACTACAGGCATACACCACCAGGCCCAGCTATTTTTTTTTTTTTTTTTTTTTTTTTTTGTAGTTTTAGTAGAGACAGGGTTTCTTCTTGTTGGCCAGTCTGGTCTCGAACTCCTGACCTTGGAGTTTTTATTAATGTATCCACCACCTTATAATGTGATCCACCCGCCTCGGCGTCCCAAAGTGCTGGGATTACAGGCGTGAGCCACTGCACCCGGCCTAAAACATTTTCTACTGGAGCTAATTAATGTATTCCACCTAAGTTAAAAGTATCCAAATTAAATTAAGTAGAAGTAAGGATCAAGACACTTTAAAATCAAGGATTTGAACAAGTCTATACTGAATGGGTAACAGATGCTTAGTTCAAGGCCTACAGATATTTCAGTATATTTAATATGTTTCTCAAAGTACTATATGTGTAAGTTCATTTGACAGGATAAAGATTGCTATATTGGATGAAATAAAACCAGTTTCCATAACAAAATTGAAGCATCAGAGTCCTAACACTGTTTCTGAGGATAGCTTTTTGAGTGTTCTCTGGGGAATAACATTTTTTAGAGTAATGATCCATGATTACTATAGAAGTATGTTATAACCTTCAGGTGTGCTAGGACAGGTGCCAAGGCTAATCTTATCCATAGGGTTTTTTAAAAGATGTATTTTTTTGTAAAAAGTTGGTTATTACTTTTAAAAGGTATGCTATTTGAATGTATTGGATATTTTCTCAAATAACTATAATTATAAGAAGAAAAGGTATAAGGGAACTGCCTGCAATTAGTAAACCACATAAAAACAATTTTAATCTAGTCTAAAATTTAGTCTTGCTTTATAGATGTTTGATAAAATTAACATCACATTGCTGGAAATTGCCCATATTGTAGGTATGAGTCATAAATTTTAAGTTTTTATTAACAGCCTTTGTTGACATTTGTCATAAATGAGGTCAGGAGATTGAGACCATCCTGGCCGACATGGTGAAATCCCATCTCTACTAAAAATACAAAAAATTAGCCAGGTGTGGTGGCGTGTGCCTGTAGTCCTAACTACTCAGGAGGCTGAGGCAGGAGAATCGCTTGAACCCTGGAGGCGGAGGTTGCAGTAAGCCAAGATCATGCCACTGCACTCCAGCCTGGGTGACAGAGCAAGAATCCGTCTCAAAAAAAAAAAAAAAAAAAAAAAAAAACAAAACTTAAGACTTAAAATCTTTATTGTTAACTTCATGGAATTAATAAACACTACATTTCTAAGAAGACCTGATTGAATTTACATTGTGCCAGTGAGTCTCTCATAAGTGATGACAGTATATAAATATTCTAGTCATTAACATTTGGTAATATCTAAATAAGCAAAGAAGAGAAAATATACGATTCTACTGTTTAACATCTATTGACTTAAATTTTGAACATCTCAGTTTAAGAGAACTTTATTCATAGTACTTTTTTATTCTAAAGAAAAACAGAAACTGTTTATAGAACCTTTGACTTAGTCCTAAGTAAGGAGAAAATGAATAAAATTTACATTCCTCTAGGGAATATACCGTGTGACCACAATCAAAAAGGATAAACTTTCCCTTTATAATTTGACTGTTTACTTTAGGGTATAGGCAAGCATTAACATTACTTCTGCCTTTCATTAGTGCCTTAGGTACTTGTAAATTTCACAACAAAAGCGACACATATCTTTAGGCAACAAATTTGTTTATCGGTATATCAGTGTAGTTAGTCCTCTGTGTTTTTGGAATATACCATTAATGAGGGTGCCTGTAAAACGGTGAGATTACACTAATCAACTGCTACTTTGCAATGTTTTCAAGTAGAGGCTTGCGAAGTTGAATGACCCACAGATGAGTTTCATTCATTTAAATTGGATAAACATTTACTGAACACCTATTGTGTGCATCATACTCTGCTAGAAACTGTGGCAGATGATCAGTGTCTACAGAGGTAAAACTCTAATAGACGGATAAGTACATAGGTAGTAATAGAGACCAAGTGAAGGAATGAAGAGAGTTGCAAACAAATTGTGAAGCTGACGTAAGCATGCACATGCACACAGGGAATCGGAAAAGACTTCATGAAGGATGTAATTTTGAGTTAGGCTTAACATGAAGTCAATTTTTAGGTTGAACTTTATGAAATTATTCATATTTTACTGTTTTTTTTCCTAAAAAATAGCCATCTTGAATATTTCAACCTAGTATTCAGCAGAGATGAGGAAAGGCAGGATAGATGTAAAGGACATGAGGAGATGAGCAAAGATGACTAAAGCATGGGTTTCGTTCAGAGAACAATGACTCCTTTGCCTCAGGGCGGGCAGCCTGCCTGGATGGGGATACCTGTAAGATGAGATTGCCCAGGAGTTTCAAAGCCATATCTTACAGCTCATTAATTTCCAAGCTGCTGATATGGTAGGGACATTTCTTAAAGTTATTTGGAGATGCTTAGCAAGACCTTCAAGGGTATATGTTACCTACTTTTAAAAAGCCCTACATGCTTTCTTTTTTGCTACTTCTCTCTGGAAATAGATGACTTTTTTTTTTTTTTTTTTTTTGCTTGAGAAACTAGCAACACTTTATGCCCCTTCCTTCAATATTCAGTTTTAAAATACATTTTTTCCTTAAAATGCTATAAGAACACAGATGAAAAATTAAAAATAAATAAAATGTCTGGAGACCACACATCAATGTTAGTGTGGCCATTGCTGTTACTAGCATCTTAATCACAGAGAAGACTGTGGGGAAATTTGTTTTCAGAATCTTTTCATCTTCAATTTCTAATATCCAAACTTTCTGAGATTCACTTTCATTGTTCCCGGAGCAATTAAAATAACAAATATAAAGATTCATAGAGGTTGCTTGAGAATCATGAAAAGTTAAGATGTATTTTAACTATTCATTGATTTTTAACTTTCAGTATTTTTGACAGATTTAGGCTCTTCTATCTCCTTGGTAGAGCATAAAAAGAAATATTTCATGTACATTGTAAATTTATAGAGTTCAGTGATGTGATCTCAGCTCACTGCAACCTCCACCTCCCAGGCTCAAGCAATCTGCCTGCCTCAACCTCCTACATAGTTGGGATCATAGGCACCTGCCACCCTGCCCGGCTAATTTTTATATTTTTAGCAGAGATGGGGTTTCACCATGTTAGCCAGGCTGGTCTTGAATTCCTGACCTCATGTGATCTGCCCGCCACGGCCTCCCCAAGTGCTGGGATTATAGGCGTGAACCACCATGCCCGGCCTACGTTGTAAATTTAAAAGTAGTAAATGCAAAACCTTTTTACTCCACAACCTATAGATTCTTCACTTCTTTCCACCATTTCTAATCCTACCACCTTAGTAGTCTGACCATCGTTAACTTATTACATTGTTTTAGTAAGTCCCCATTTGGTAACTCTGCCTGCAGTGTCCTACACTAAGCCTGTATTTTGCAAATTCATCTTCATAAAACTCTTCTACCTTTTCGTTATCCTGCTCAAAAACCATCAATAGCCTTTGAGCAGAGATTAAATTTAAACATCATGAAATGCAACTCAAAGGCCTTCTCATCATCTGACCTCATTCTGCTATTCTAACACACACACAAACACACACATTATCACCAGCCCTCCTTCCCCCATGCACTCTCAGCGTTCCCATAACGTGTCTACGATTCTCCATTTTCCCTGTTTCTACTTGGAATGTCCTCTCTCTCATCTCTGCATAATAAAAATTTTCACCTATTACAAAGCCTACGTGAAGCTACACCACTCTCCTTCATAGAGCATTCACTGATTGAATTGTCAGAATTTATCTCCCCTTTTATAATACTTTATCTACTGTGGCATCGATCACATTCTGCCTTGTGTCAAAGTTACTTGTATATATGTCTTACCTCCTCTATTAGACTGAAAACTTGATGATAACAGGACCCCTTGTCCATGCAGCCCCTATCCCAGAGGTTTACATACAATGTCTATTAACTGGATTTTTTTTTTCCACTTCTAACAAGAAGTAACTTTTATCCTCCTAGAAGTACTTCAATTTCAGTTACTGACTTTGTACCTCTGTCAGGGAATAATAACAAACTTTATATCTCTCCATTCCTCAATATTTCTTTTCCTCCAGTTGTCTAAAGAACTTCCAAATATGTTTCTAAATCTCACAAATGTAAATTAAATTAAATTAAATTAGGAGCTGGCTATGCCTTTTTAAAGCAAGAAACATAAATTGGTGTTTTTTTGTAGTAAGGAAAAGGTTGTGTGTACTGAAAGGATCAATTAAATTTGAAGTCTTCTATTTCATGGATAGAACAATTTTTAAAGCATTTGCAATGAATTCCTGGATTCTGGTTTGCATAAATATTCATTATTTGCCAAATGGGTAATTTGCATTAAAACCAAAGTTGATGTTACTTCAGTGCCCCCTTAAAGGAATGTGATGTTTTATCAGGCTTAGAAAAACTACTACCAAAGTAGACATAAGTCCCTTCTATCTGTGACCTCCTGTGGCAAAGGTTTGTACTCTTTAATCTGTAATAATACAAGTACTTGGCATATTTTAGGTGCCCAGTAAATAAATGAATCACTGGAAAGACTATACCCCTTACACTCCCGCCTTAAGCTATCTTAAAAATTTACTGGGAGGCTGAGGCAGGAGAATTGCTTGAACCCGGGAAGGCGGAGGTTGCAGTAAGCCGAGATCACACCACAGCACTCCAGCCTGGGCAACAAGAGCAAGACTCCATCTCAAAAAAAAAAAGTTGAAGAAAGTAGTGCATAAATTTCAAAACAGTTGGGGAAAAATGGCATAATGAATGTCTGAACCATCTAGAGGAGATCTTCAAATCCAGAAAGGGGATTTTATCACTAGGATAGTCAAGAATTTCTCTCTTATTTCCATCTGAACTTGCTCTTACTTTATTGTTTTTAATGAATTATATTAAGAATACATGTGTTTTAATGCTGTTAGAACATTGGCATTTTTCTTAGAGGCAGGTAAGTTTTCCAATTGTTAACGCCTGTATCACTTAATTGCTACTTTTCTTAGGACACTTAGGGCTGGCAATCTTGTAAATTTATTCTTCTTATACTAGACTACAAGCTCTTTGATAGATATTAAGAACCTCACTGTGCCTTATATATAGAAGATACTCAATGAATTTTTGTTAAATTAATGATTGGCAATAGGAGATAATGTTAATATGTTATTGGCTTTTCCTGTCAAAGTGAGATTGATGCTCTTTACATCATTATAGATACAGGGGACTAGACTCAATCCACAGCATAAAGGAATTCCTGGAGGAAAATTTTACTTTCTAACGGGCTTATGTATATTGCTACATCTTTTAAAATTTTCATTATTTAGTCATATTAAGTTAATCTATTTAAGATTTTTCTAGCTATATGTATATTATCAGAACTTCATAAGCCCCAACATGCATAGCAAATGTGATGCAGGCCTGGATCAATGCATGTGTGTTAATGATTTTAATGACAAGCTAATGATGAGGCCTGTGATGGATGACTGAGAATAAATGTAGGAGCACTATGTACAGAGCATTTCAATGATGGCTCCTCTACTTTGAAATTTACTTTCTTCTATTGATCTGAAAGTGATCTGAGACATAACCTGGCCTTTTAGCTTAGTATTTTAGTGACCCAGAATTTGTTGGTAAATAATTTCTTGAAATAACTATAGCAATATGTTGTGTTATTTTGTTTCCTTTTATTACCTTAAATATACTTTTAAGGAAATGTGACTAGTCATTAATAACTCTAATTCCAGGCATCTGATATGTGAGGCACATATATCTTTGTTTCATGACGTTTTTGATACAGTAATAAAAATCTCACTTTAGGGAGAGGTACTGAAATACTTTTAGAGCTAACGAAGCTCATACAATGTTTAAAAATTAATTTCTGTATTTATACTATACTTTCTTCCAAAAAAGGTTATAAGGTTATTATATATTATGACTGTGTTCAGTGTTTATTGATCACTTATGATCCAGGCACTATTTCAAGTGTTTTACATATATGCAAAATAATTTAACCCTTATAATGAGTGTATAAGGTAGTCACTTTTTTCTCTGCTTTATGGGTAAAGAAATGGAGATACAGAGAGGTTAAGTAGCTTTTCCAAGGTTGTGTAGCTAGGAAGTAAAGGAGCCAGGCTTCAAACCCAAGTATTTTATCCTCAAAGCCCACTATATTCTTAACCACTTAATCACTGCTGCATGACTAAAGACTATAAATGAGGTGCCTAAACTGTTCAGTATTACTTTATACCACACTTGGAAGTTAATCAAAATACTAAATACATAAAATGTAGCACGGTAAATTATATTCTTATAATTAAAAACCTGTAGATAATTCTACATGGGAAGAAGATTCATAATGAAGAATTGGTGAGCACAGAGGAGAGTTTCTTTAAAGGGATTCTTTTATTTTATTTGAATTGTCAGGGATGTTTCTATGTTGGATAGAAGCATTTTTGTAGAAGAAAACCTAATTATCCTATGGTAGTGTAACACCTGGCACCTTGAAGAATTTGCAAAAATGAACACTACAGAAATATCCACTTTTTCTTTCGGAAATAAATTTAATGGCTCTCATATCCTGTAATGGGGCAAAAAGAGAAAGAAATTGCTAATGGTCACAAGAAGAGATTAATTCTGTATTCATCCTGCAACCCACAAAAGGCATGTGGCTTCATTGTGTTCCATTTCTTTTGAGTTGGCATATAACTTGACAAGTGAAAACATGGAGCACTTTGAGATCCAAAAATGAGAAACCTAATATAAATAGAGATAATTATAATAGAAATTTTATTTTTATTGAAAAGTATTCCACCAATTTATAGGCATAGGTACTGTAACTTTCAAGCAATTTTATTTTCTGGAATGTTGAAACTTCTCTTGCTACTTTTTATTTCTTTCTCTGATATTATATTGATGGCAAATAGATCTTTTAAAAATTGAGCATTAATAATTATTGACTTTAGTTTGCTTTATTTTAGGAAATTAGCAGCCTAACATTGTAGCCATTGGGGAAAATTTTATTTACAGCTTTTCCAGCTCTGTTATCTTTTTCACTAGTTCTGAATGGAAAATATCCCAAGGATACTTAATTTCAGAAAGATATCTTCTCTTTTAGAATTAGTACAATGAAACTCTTAATGCTTTCATGGCACGTAATTTATTCACTCAACACGTATTTACTGTGTGCTATGTGTAATGTCTCCTAAGCTGTGAAGTTCACAGTCTTGCTTGGCAAGATAAGGTATAGCTGCCAGTAGAAAGAGTTAAGTGACAGTGCATGTGATTAAGGCAATATGGGGTAGCAGAAATAACAAGGTTCCAAGAAACATTCTAGAGGCCAGCGTGTGTGTTAGTCTTTGCTGTGCCTGTATGCAGACACTTGGACAGTCACTCCTTTACTCATCTGTAAAATGGGAAGTCAAATAACAATATCGTTACATTAGATGCAGTTTCAGGATTCAGCATCAGAATGACCAAAAAATGCTTTGGAGGTTCAGAGTAGATCAATGAAATTTGGACAGGTTGAAGTCTTTAGGAAGTAGACATAGAGTGGGTTGATCCTTAAGTGGTAGACAGGATGTGTGTGAATAGGCAGAGCAGGGTAGAAGGATGTTCTGTGTATACACGGAAAGTTGAAACGGGAAACACAGCCTGAGTCTCCATGAAAAATGTCTTGAAGTAGGAACTGAGCACAATGTTTCTGGGATGATGTTTTGAGTCTGGAATGGAAGTTATTATTCAGAAATACTGTTGTATGTAGATAGGTGGAGGTCAGATCATAGTTTATTGAGAATGGCTGAAGGGTTTTGGCTTAATTCTATTTCAACCCCCTGTGTCTCAGTTCAGACATATTTTTGTATAGGGCAGTGGCATAATGAAATAAATAAAAGTTCTTGCATTTTAAAATTTTCTGAGACTACAATAGAACATACCACTTTAGTCATTCTTTTAAAAAATTTTTCTTTATGTGCTTTTTTTAGAGACAGGGTCTTGCTATGTTGCCCAGGCTAGCATTCCTCCCACCTCAGCCTCTCAAGTAGCTGGAACTACAAACATGGCTTCTATGTGCTTGTTTCTAAATAATACATCCTACTTGTTATTCCTCTTTATCAAGAACTTGAGATTTTTCCACAAGGTTCTTTACTCAAATAAAACCCAACCCAGAAAGGTTAACCCAAATGAACCAGATGCATATGATATTGCAGTGCTTTTGCTGAGGAACCAGTTGAAATGCAGCAGGGAATTCAGAAACTGTCAGAGGAGGGGGACCTCCGAGGTCTTCTCAAGTGTCCTGAGTATATTAAAACACACTCCTGCACAAGAGCTCACATCTGTATTCTAAAACTATGGGATGCCCAAAATAATGTTTATTGTCTTGAAGGCAGTCGCCTAGACCACTGCTAGAGATCCATGTATGTGGCTTGACAGTAACTCAGTATCTATTTAGAAATACTCAGCTATTAAAGCCTGAAAGTTTTGAATATTCGCAGGTCATTTGTGAGACCTAATTAGAAAAAGGTGCTATTATATTAACCTTAGGAGTTTATTCTAATTATTTCCAGTACTTAGGGTTTAGCATTCTCTAAAATGTTCTGAATCCCAGATTAAACCAGGAAAATCTAAAATTATAAATTCAACTTATAACTATTATTAAATCAAAATGTCATTTTTTATAAAAGTCATTAAATGAATATGAACTTTCACAAGTAATCTCATTAGAAGATTTCATTTGTATATTTTAGAGGGTACTTTGGGAATATTAACATTATATTTAATAAATGTTTAAAATTCTGCACATGTCTACATGATACTGTAATATACTGGTTGGTTCATCTATTATTTTACTCAAACTATTGGCTAGTTCATTGAACCATTTATTCAAAGTAGTTGTTGAGTTCAATTGGTATCTTTTTTTTTTTTTAGTCAGAATAGTTGGGTTAGTCTTTAAAATAACACTGGTAAACATCTCTTATGGATTTGGGCTTTTACTATTCTGAAATCACCTATGGGTATACACTCATACACAAGCACACATGCTTATGTGCAGATCTTTCCCCCTCTCCCAGTGGTGCATGTTTTCCCAACAGCACATTTCTAACTTGCAAATCAGCTATGGAACATTTTATTAGGACCAAATAGTTTATTTATCACATAAAATAGTATCTACAAACTAGTCATATGCATAGAGTCCTATTTTTTTATTTATAAGTAATTCTTTAATACATAGTTATTTGGGGGCTTATGGTTTTATTTTATAATTTGTCATGCAGGATAAAAAATAGTACCTTGGAGACTTAAAACTATGATAGTTTTCCTTATATAAATAATATAGTGCTTTGGATTTAGCATGAAACATAAGCATAATAACTTCAGTTTCATTAACTATCAATGACAAACTCTTGGCTTTTTATTTGTATTGGCTACAATGTAATTTCATGATTTACGCCACAGTGTGCAATAATGGCCT